>NC_137817.1:5663972-5736472 GCF_963921795.1 Nannobrachium achirus
TGCATTTTAATACAAAACCTATTCACTTAGTGTTTCCATATCCCTTTTGCGCATTTAGTTTTTTTTATTAAGCCTCAAAATCCACCTCCACCAAGCGCATAAATGTTTTTGTGAATAATTAAAGTTTATTCGAATTTTGAAGTGTTTCCATTAAAATATTTATGCGCAAAAGCCTTAATGCGCAAAAAAAGGCTTTATGGAAACGCCACTATTGAGTGCCTGAGGTGTATAGTGAAATCCTTGGTGTTCATTTACCTCTGAGAGTGTATATTTTTACGTGTATCCAAACGGTTACCTTTATGCAAGGCCCAGATCTATAGGATACCTACTTTTTTCATTCATCACAAGCACGGAGAGACAGTGACGTGTGTGTGTGTGTGTGTGTGTGTGTGTGTGTGTGTGGGTGTGAGTGCGTGCGTGCGTGCGTGCGTGCGTGCGTTTGTGAATGCGTGTGTGTGTGTGAGAGAGAGAGGAAAAAGGAGGACAGGTGTGCATGAGGGACGGAGAGAGAGAGAGAGAGAGAGAGGGAGGGAGGATGGATGGATGGAGGTTAAGGAACAGAGAGGACATGAGGCGTCCGTGTGATGATGTGTTTGTTCAAGGGATCAAAGCGTCAGGGATTTTCCCATAAATGACCCCCTGGACACGACTCACACTGGAGGTGTGGCAGCTGTCTGCCTTGTGGCGATGACAACACACTGCTCAATGTTAGTCTATCCTCGTTCTCAGGCTTTGCGATCGAGAGCTTGTTTATTAAGGTTCAAGTCAAAGGCAGAGAGAGTTCTCATGTAGCACAGTGGTTTCTTAATTTCCCATGTTCTTTTTACAACTTGTCACCTTGCCACTGTCCGTGGTGCTAGCCTACTTACTCTTTATCACAGGGGTCTTCAACAGGGGGTCCGGGACCCCTAGGGGGTCCTCAGAACACTAACATCCATATTCTGAGAATAGCTGATCTACAAGCTCACAACGCCTCGCAGCACGAGGCATTGTGAGCTTGTAGATCTGCTATTTTTGGCAAAGAGCTTTGGTGTAGAGGAGAAAAAGAGCAGACAAAGCACAGAGTGAAATGTCAAGTTTATTAAGTATTGAGGGTTCAAGTGGTTAAATATCTGAAAACACAAATTGACATGAATCCAAAATACACTGATGATTGTGCATATGGAATCTATGGGTTGTAGGGGTCCCTGCTTCATCCCTCTCTCTCAACTAAGGGGTCCTTGGCCTGAAAACACCCCTGCTGTAGCACGGTGGTTTCTTCAGTTCCCATGCTCTTTTTACCACTCGTCACCTTGCCACTGTCCATGGTGCCAGCCTGCTTACTCTTTATCACCTTGCTGCTGTCCATGGTGCTAGTCTGTTCACCCCTCATCACCTTCACTTGGCACTGTCTGTGGTGCTAGTCTGTTTACCCCTCATCACCTTGGCACTGTCTGTGGTGCTAGTCTGTTCACCCCTCATCACCTTGGCACTGTCTGTGGTGCTAGTCTGTTCACCCCTCATCACCTTGGCACTGTCTGTGGTGCTGGTCTGTTTACCCCTCATCACCTTCACTTGGCACTGTCTGTGGTGCTAGTCTGTTTACCCCTCATCACCTTCACTTGGCACTGTCTGTGGTGCTAGTCTGTTTACCCCTCATCACCTTCACTTGGCACTGTCTGTGGTGCTAGTCTGTTTACCCCTCATCACCTTGGCACTGTCTGTGGTGCTGGTCTGTTTACCCCTCATCACCTTGGCACTGTCTGTGGTGCTAGTCTGTTTACCCCTCATCACCTTGGCACTGTCTGTGGTGCTGGTCTGTTTACCCCTCATCACCTTGGCACTGTCTGTGGTGCTAGTCTGTTTACCCCTCATCACCTTCACTTGGCACTGTCTGTGGTGCTGGTCTGTTTACCCCTCATCACCTTGGCACTGTCTGTGGTGCTGGTCTGTTTACCCCTCATCACCTTGGCACTGTCTGTGGTGCTGGTCTGTTTACCCCTCATCACCTTCACTTGGCACTGTCTGTGGTGCTGGTCTGTTTACCCCTCATCACCTTGGCACTGTCCATGGTGCTGGTCTGTTTACCCCTCATCACCTTCACTTGGCACTGTCTGTGGTGCTGGTCTGTTTACCCCTCATCACCTTGGCACTGTCTGTGGTGCTAGTCTGTTCACCCCTCATCACCTTGGCACTGTCTGTAGTGCTGGTCTGTTATGTAATACTAGTCCTGTGCCCGGGGGTGTGCAATGAGGGATTGAATGTAGGAGTCTCAGAAGTAGCGTTGGAGAACCCAAACCGGTCATCCCCTCCCCTTTTCACAATCCAGAAACAGCAGTGGGTGTGGCTAACTTCAGCTGGGTCACCAAAGATTTTGTACCAGGAACCCTCATATTAAGATTTGGTGTTCTGGTAGATCTGCTATTTTCAAATAGCTAATGCATATACAATTGAAGTGGTTCAACGGATTTTGATGATAGGCTATATTCATTAATTTTGCCTGGAGTGGAACTCCCTCTGGGGCCCCCCCAGACCCCCATTTTGAGAACAGCTTCTTTATCAACACAAGCCAGCCAGTCAACTGTCTCTGAATCTAACTCATGTGCTGAACTTCATATCACCTCTACTGCTGTGTGGATCTTAGTATTTCACTGCTACTGTAGTCTCCAGAAGCTGTCACAGCTTCAGTGTGTGTCGTGTGTACAGTCAGTTCACATGGACTCTTCTCCCTCCTGGCTCCCAAACTGTGGAATAAAATAAAACCAGTGGAGGATTTTTTTCCTCAGGTACTCAAATATTTTGCTTAAAGGAGTAGTTCACCCCCGAAATGTCATTTTTTCTATACTCACGCCATGGAGACTTGGGTTCAATAATATCTTTTTGTATTTGTCACATTCCTACAACCTTTTTGATTATAGTAAATATACCCCCATTGATTCCAGATGGGGACTCAAATGCATTTGGGTCCCCATCCGGAATCAATGAATGGAGGTACAGTTCTTGTAATCAAATTATTTTCTTAGGAATGTGACAAAAAACAAAAAATATTATTGAACTCAAGTCTCCATGGCGTGAGTAATCAATATAAGTCATTTTGGGGGTGTAAAAGTATCAATACCGCAATATAGAAATAATCTGTTAGGTCCGTAATTCAAAATGTACTTGAGTAAAAGTACAAAAGTATTGGTATCAAAATGTACTCAAAGTACCAAAAGTAAAAGTACTCATTATGCAGAATGTCTCATTTCAAGTTTTCAAATGTATAAAAATCTAATAACATTCAAAGACTTGCACACATTTTCACAATATTTCCAAAAATAGCTGATCTACAAGCTCGCAAGCTTGTAGATCTGCTATTTTTTCAATGGTTAAAGCACAACATAGTTGAAGTGAATCCTTGTACCCAGGGCCCAGAATTTGGTGCAACACCCCTGGTGACAAATATCACCCTCCCCGCCCGGCTTCCCTCCCCCTCCCCCTTCCCTCCCCCTTCCCTCCCCGCCCGGCTTCCCTCCCCCTCCCCCTTCCCTCCCCCTTCCCTCCCTGCCCGGCTTCCCTCCCCCTTCCCTCCCCCTTCCCTCCGCCCGGCTTCCCTCCCCTGAACATGAGCCAGTTGTGTTAGGATAGACGCTTAAAGCAGAAATAAGCAGTTTTCTGCTGACATAAGCAGGAATCATGCAATTTCTTATTTTAAAAAAATATTAAAATTTTATTTTATTCAGGCGGCTAACAATGCTTCCCATAGAGTTATAATATTAATAGAGAGGACACATATATCCCCGCCCGTCCACTTGCATTGAGTTGCTCACCCAGCGCATGAGGCGTTTTCACCCCTCCATCCGGGTAGTAAAACGTGACGTAGTGGTTCTACTGTGACGCATTTTGCGTCATCGAATTTGTTCATGGACGCGCTTGGGCACAAAGTCATGAACGAGCACTGCCACTGTGAACGCGCTGGGGCTCAAGTCATGAACGAGCGCCGCGAGTACGAGCTCTGTTGGTTTAGACGGTTGAGAAACGCTCTCTAGTGGGGATGAAAGGGAAACGCCGCCCAGTACAGCTCCTCTCCCCGGTTGAGAAGCACTCTGCTCGGATTCGATCTTACGATACGTCCCGCTGGACTGAGGCATCGCCTGGAAGTGTAACTCCACGTTGAATTAATTAACCATTGTGTATTTCATGGTTTAACCTAGGGGGTCCGCGGGGACACTGCAGGGGGTCCGCGAAATTGTTGAAAAAAAAAAAAAAAACATTATATATTTTTTTTTTTATTTAAAAAAAGAAAGAAAAATAATAATTTGTATTTAAATATAACAAAAAGACATGATTCTGTCTCTTTTGAATAGCTTGTATACATGATTATTGTGCAATTGACAGATTGTTAGTGATAGATTGATAGTATTGACATTGGTTCTCAGTTATTAAGGTATGTTTATAAATGGAAGTGGTACAGCCATGCACTTGTACATGCATGTTGGATGGAGCAGGGACCCCCAAGGTAGGGGGTCCCTGCTCCATCTCCCCATCAGTTTGGGGGTCCCTGGCCTGAAAACGTTGAAGACCACTGTAAACAAACAAACAGAATGCATTTCAAATAGATCAGTGGTTCTCAAAGTGGATTCCAGGGACTCTGTGGGGTCTATACAAGTGTATACTGACAGTGTACAAATGGAACCAACATTTGGTTAATTTGGTTCCATTTGTATGCTGTAAAGAGTTAAGGGGAGACCTTGAAAATGTGAAAGTTTGAGAAACACTGGAATAGATTACCAAAGTGGAATCCATATTAATAACCAAGTCCATTGCTTGAAGTTTCTGAGGTAAATTAGTTAATGTATACCTCTATGAAATTAACTGTTATGGTTTATACACACCATTGACAATGGTCTAACGTTTTTACATGTGAAATTCATTCAAAAAAGTGTGTTATTTTGTGTCATATGGTCCTGGCCTGTGGCCATCCTGGCTATAGTCCAAACCTTATAGCCTAACTAGAGTATTAACTAAACCAATTAACCAAACCAAACCTGGTTCAGAGACCACAGATACGTTTATGAATACTTTATAAATGTAGATATTATAATGATTATGATCCAATACTAGAGGTCACACATTTAGGAAATCCCCCCCCCCCCACCCTTGACCTGGTGAACACCTACAAATATCTAGGCACTATGTTTGATAGTAAGCTTAAATTCGATGTGAACTGTGAAACATTTGCAAGAAAGGTCAGCAACACCTCTATTGTTTTGTTGGTATATGGAAACCTGAACGTAAAGGACAAAAATCACCTTAGGAGAATTGTGAGAACGGCTTCAAAGATAGCTGGAGTAGACTTCAGTAGCCTGGATCAAGTCTACCAAAGGCAGGTGCTTAAGAAAGCCAAGTCCATTGGTATGGACAGCTCTCATCCTCTCAGCTCTGAGTACAAGCTGCCTACTGCCTACTACAAGCTGTAGTTGTAGTTTCATCATCTTTCAGGTACAGATATTTGACTGCACAGGTGTTAAAATAATGTGATGGAATATTATCAAAAAGATGATCTGGCTGGCTGGGAATGTATTCTGTTGTTTCAGAAATGTATTTTCAACATGGTATGAACAATGTATAATTATAATAAAGCTCTATATTCTGATAGCAATCATTACCATAAGAGTATGTGTACAGCAACAGGTGTCTGTATCTCCAGCTGTATAAACTGAAAATGATTTTAGGTGGGTTGACAATTTTATCACTGTACACTGATTGAGTGTACAGTGAGTGCTCCAGTTCCAATGTTGCATGCTCACTTGTTTATCAACTATCATAAGTTCTTGCTTTGGATAGAAGTGGTATTTTGGACTCTCCCATTATTTACAACAGGGGTCTTCAACAGGGGGTCCGGGACCCCTAGGGGGTCCTCAGAGTTACTATAGGGGGTCCTCCAAATCTTTGTGTGATAGAAACTTTTTTCTATTCCACTTGAACCCTAGTGTCCTTATTCTGAGAACTTTAGACAAAAATAGCCGATCTACAAGCTCACTGTGAGCTTGTAGATCTGCTATTTTTGGCAAAGGGCTTTGGTGTAGAGGGGAAAAAGAGCAGACTAATTACAGAGTGAAAGTGAAGCTTATTAAGTATTGACGGTTCAAGTGGTTAAATATCTGAAAACACAAATTGACATGAATCCAAAATACACTGATGATTGTGCGGTCAGGCGATTAAACTATATGGAATCTATGAAAAGGTTGTGGGGGTCCCTGCTTCATCTCTATCTCATCTGGGTCCGTTGCCTGAAAACGTTGAAGACCCCTGATTTACAATATCAACCTGTGTTGTCATTCAGTGTGGTAATCTTAGCATTTTGCATGGATTCCTTGGGTGAAACGAGTCATAGTTAAAGTTACTGGTCTGTTCTAGACAAGCCTAGAGTTGTGTTCTGTTCCAGAAACAAGTATAAATATAATTCATATAGTAGCTACAGTCTGAAATAGAGTATTTTTATTAGATGACAGTGTGTTGACATATAGAGACATTCTTTGAAATCCACATTAGATATTATATATATATACTCTATGCATTAGATGCACTTTGTCCAAAATGAATACATTTAATTACGCATTTGTAAGTGTCACAGACAGAGTGATGGAGACAGGCCATGAGACAGACCCACTTATAACTCTATGAGACAGACAGGCCTACTCAGAAATGGCTTTCGCCTACTTGTGGGTTATCAAACCATCAATCTGGGAACCCATCTTCAAAGAAGAAAGGGCGACACCGCCATGGTGTCGCCATGGCGGTTTGATAATCTCTCGAGAGATTATCAAACCATGTATGTATCGCATTTAAATTCCAATTTTGATAGTAATCTTCATTAACATTTCACGTAAAGCTTCTATTTAAAAAAAAGATCGGACTTTTCAGAACCCAATGCAAAGTCAATGGCAGACAGCCTCTGTCAAGATGACAAAACGCGAAAATCGTAATAACTAATACTAATGAGTAAACCAACAGTTTTATAAGAACAATATTGTTGTAACTAGGAGATTCGGGAAGGTATCTATATTTAATAAACACAGAATAAGAAGTAATAAGAAGAAGTCGCTATGGTTATTTCCTGGTTAATGCGGTCTGCGGTGCGGTGCTCTCCGCTCCGGAGAGGAACAGAGGATTCAGCTGTCTGGAGTGGAGGGGGTGGAGCCAAAATGCGCGTTCATGAGATTAGACCCAACTGCAGTACCTCAAAACGGCCAACATGTCCATTTGGTTTCACGGCGCCCCCAGGGTTCTGGGGGCTTGATGCTTCCTAAAGAAATGTTGTGTGTGTGACACTTCCTGGGGCTACAATCTGCCTCCAAAACTATTATTTTTATCTGTGAGAAGTTCTGTCATTGGTCGATTAAACTGGGTGCCCATCCAAAATAACAGACCAATCAGGACCGCCTCTTGTTCTTGTTCAGATTGGTTGACCTGTCTGTCACTCCTTTTAGCCCCGGTCGGCTGGTTCATGCCACCAATGAGCTGCTAATGACAGAGCTTCTTACAGATAAAATAATAGTTTTGGAGGTAGACTGCGGCTCCTAGAAGCGCCACAGAGACTAGATTTTTTTAGGGAGCATTGTTAGCCGCCTGAATATAATAAAATCAATTGCATGATTTCTGCTTATGTCATCAGAAAACTGCTTATTTCTACTTTAATAACAAAGCTGGATGCATCACAACGTAAAACCCCCCCAGGCAGGCACCCCGGCGCCAAATAATAGATTTGAATAAAAACATATTTAATTTCCGAAATAGCCGATCTGCAAGCTCACACAAAATGTGACACTGTGTACCTCAGGTACAACTGCAATGTGGTTGTTGATTCCATCAGCTTGCAGTTTAGCTTAGAGGGATTGTTGTGCCGTGAGAAAATGACAGGAAAGACAAATGAAACCGACATTTACATAATATGATTCTGTTTCGGTCTCTCTCTCTTTTCTCTCTGTCCTCTCTATCTTTCCCAAAGTGATGTATTTCACACAGATGCACGCTAGGGGTGTAACCATACATTTTAACGATATAGTAACTATTTAGCAAAGATAGATTCTGTGTAAAACATGTAAAAAATCTATTATTATGGAAGTAAACGCTGTGAATATCTAGCAAATACATGGACATTATATTTCAACATATGGACAAACCCACCTTAACATGCAAAAAGACATTACACACATTTATCGATAGACCAAGAGTAGCTATATGGAATACAATTTACACAGGTTTCTACGGTTTCATGGGCTGGATATGGCAGCCTGGAATGGTTGTTCAAGTGCAGCTAAACTTAGCATGTTAGTAAACGTGCTGCAATTAACAATAATGCATTTCACCTGTGCAGCTGACCTGCGGAACATGGGAATATACCATTTTGTTAAGATGGGGAGAATACAATAATAATACTTTGTTAAAGTGACCATTTTGTTACATTTTGCATTCATAGTTATTTTACTCTACTTTAACAACATAATAACCAGCACAGAGAGACATTCATGGATTTATATTTAAAAGTAACTTTTATTTCCCCCTCTGGACCCAGGGTATGGCAGCTGCATACCCCTGCCATACCCAATTGACGCCCCTGCTGTTGCCTCACAGCTAGAAGGTCCTAGGTTCGATTCCCGCCGGGGGACGCTGTGGGCGCTGGGGGCGTGTTCTCTCCTCCGCGTCATCAGTGCCCGTACCCTATAGGTGGGGTTGGCATAAGGGCCTTTCTGTGTGGAGTTTGCATGTTCTCCCTGTGTCTCCTAGGGTAGATACCCCCACAAAAAACATGCAGTAATCCTGGTCTCTATACTGCCTCCCCCTGGCCAGCCGGGGTGCCTGATGGAGGGGAAAGGAACTGGTTGGAATAACGTGTTCCTTCCACTTGCTACGTCAGTCAGTCCGTTGCTCTCCCCAGGTTGGCAGAGGGAGAGTAGCGCCCAGGATTACATTAGATCAGGGTTCCCCAATTAGTTTTCCCCAAGGGCCGAATTATGTCTAGGGTACCAAGCAGAGGGCCACAACATTGCAGGGGGCGACAGTGGCGTTCCCGCTACTCCAGCGACAGTTCAGATATCGTCGTTGTCGGGTGAAAATCTTGTATGTCCAAAACCGTTCGTTTTGCATTTGTCATTTTAAAAATGATTTAAACTAGTGAAAACAGCCGATCTACAAGCACACAACGCCTCGCGGATCTGCTGTTTTCACTACTTTTGTGCGATGGCCTTGTATGATTTGCAAAAGAACGTACAAATTTGGAGATACAAGCTTTCCACCCGACAACGACGATATACTAGTGTTGTTGCTGCTCTTATACCACCATTATTACTGGGGTTGGTGGGGGCCAGACAGTAGCCCCCCGCGGGCCGCAAATGGCCCGCGGGCCGCCTATTGGGGAACCCTGCATTAGATAATTGGCACTGGGTGAAAAATGGGTTTGCGAAATCGTGGGATAGAAATTTAAGAGGAAAAAAAAGCGTGGGAAAGAGGTCAAGTGAACATTGAACAGTATTGTGTTGTTATCATCATCACAAGGCACACTTCTGCTTTGATTTGTGTCTGTCTGGAGGTCATTTTGTGGGAAAAGCCCTGACGCTTTGATCCCTTTAACAAACACATCTAATCTCTGTTCATAATAATAACAGGGTTTCCACGCTCATGAAATTCCTGGAAATATTCTGAAATTAGAAAAATATTTTTCCAGTACTGGAAATGTTTTGTAATTGATCAAGGGTCCTGGAAGGTCCTGGGAAAAAACAGCTATGCCTTGTTTTTGGTTATTGATTTTTTTTAACTCATTTACTGCCATAAATCGACTTTGAAATCATTACGATGCCATCAAGGCCTGCCAAATTACATTTCAGTTAAACGAAATCAACTGTAGATTTAGTCGCCTAAAATCCTATGATATTTAGCCGACTAAAACTAAAACTTTTCAGGTGACTAAATCATGACTAAAACTAAATGACATTTTATTCAAAAGACTATGACTAACACAAAATCTAAATTTTCTGTCAAAAACAACACTGCCTGCCTGTCCCCCTGTCCAGGTGATGGAGCTGAAGGGCCAGATGCTCCACGTCCCAGAGTCCCGTGTGCTGATCTTCCTGGGCTCGCCGCGCGTGGACAAGCTGGAGGAGCTGATGGGGCGGGGCCTCCACCTGTCAGACATCCCCATCCACGACGCCACACGAGACGTCATTCTGGTGGGCGAGCAGGCCAAGGCCCAGGACGGCCTCAAGAAGAGGATGGACAAGCTCAAGGTCAGGACGTACAGTATGCTGGAGGATTATACTGGTGGTGTTCATGAATACTATAGTGCTCGCTTAAAGGGACTTCACCATGAATTTACATTTTTTTCCTATTTTTGAAGCGGTGAAAACCGCTTCCAACGAGTGGCTTTGTGTGTCCCACGCCCATATATGGTCATTTCAGTCCAGAATGAACAGGTTTATTCTAAAACAAAATGTGTGTTTCATGTCCATATATGGTCATCCCAGTCCAGAATGAACAGGTTTTATCAAAAAAAAAAAAATGTCTGTCACCTCATGTCCATATAATATGGTCATTCCAGTCCAGAATGAACAGGTTTTATCTGTCCCGTACGTCCAGAATATCAGTCCAGAATGAATAGGCTTTTTCAAAAAGCAAAATGTGTGTCCCATGTCCATATATGGCCATTTCAGTTCAGAATGAACAGGTTTTATCTGTCCTGTATGTTCATAACTCTAGAACACATAGAATAAAAGTTCACCGCTTCACTTCGAACCGAGGTTTGATTTTTATGTATTTGTTTGGTGTCCCACCAGCACCTTCTATCCTCACAAAGTCCTATTTCCGACCATTGTGTCTTTCTCAGTTTATAGACAGATTTATGTACAGTATTAAAGCAGGTCTCAAAACGGACCGTCTGATTTTGTGACGTCACAAAAGGGACCTACTGCTACTGCTGTGCTGTGTGCTGTGCTGTGCTGAGTGGGGGTGGGGGAGGGGTGGGCAACCCTGAGAAGGAGGCCACATAATGACTTACTTATCCCCATTACGCCGGCTGGCGCATAGGGCAGCAACAAAGTTCCTCCACTTGCATCTGTCTTTGGCCATCTTCTCTACGGTCCCCCAGCTCTGCTGGTGTTGCTGGAGCTCCTTCTCGATCGTCCTGCGCCATGTTGTTTTAGGCCTCCCTTTCTTCCTTTTGCCTTCTGAGGTCCAGTGTAATGCCACTCTTGGGATTGCATTGATGTCCATTCTGAGGACATGACCGATCCAGGACCACCTGCGTCTGTTGATTATGCAGTGCATGTCCTCCTGTTGGGTGATGTTGAGGAGGTTCTTGTTAGAGATGGTCTTGGGCCAGAATATACGCAGGATTTTGCGCAGACATGAGGTGTGTAAAGTGGATAGTTTATGGATGTCGTTTTCTGTGGTTTTCCAGCATTCTGCGCCGCATAGCAGTGTTGAGAGTACGCAGCTTTGGTAGATCCGGAGTTTTGTTTTGGTGCTGTATTGGCTTGACTTCCAGATTTGTTTAAGTCTTATGAAGGTTATGTATGCTTTGTTGATCCGGTTTAGAATGTCCTTACTTGCTCCTCCATCATGGTGAATGATACTTCCAGCCACATAATGAATAAAATAATAAAACCCACAGAGTCAATAATAACTACTAATAATAGTCACATCAAACCCATAGACTGTAAAAATGTGTACACACACGGAGACAAGCTGTGACATTTCTCATGGTAAAAAGATGGACAAAATACTGTACCAAACAATTATTATACCAAACTAAAACGATTACACCAAACAAAACAATTATTAACACAACTATGTTCCCTCTCTCTCCCTCCCTCTCAGGCCACTCTAGAGCGCACGCACCAGGCCCTCGAGGAGGAGAAGAGGCGGACGGTGGACCTCCTGGACTCCATCTTCCCGGGCGACGTGGCCCAGTGCCTGTGGCAGGGCCAGCACGTGCCGGCGCGCAAGTTCGACGACGTCACCATGCTCTTCTCCGACATTGTGGGCTTCACGGCGGTGTGCGCGCACTGCACGCCCATGCAGGTCATCTCCATGCTCAACGAGCTGTACACGCGCTTCGACTACCAGTGCGGCATCCTGGACGTCTATAAGGTATGGACCGTATAACCAGGCCTGGAATTTCATCATTTTAGGGGCAAGGCCAATTATTGGCCTTTGGTGTTGTCCATTTTTTTGAGGGCACAAAGGCCAAATGCCAGGGCAGGAAGGCCATCAAATAAAACAAGATTTTTGGGGGGGGGTTTTATGCCTTTATTGATAGGACAGTAGACTGACAGGAAATGGGGGGAGAGACAGGGAGTGACACGCGGCAAAGGTGGTCCGGATCGTGAATTGAATGCCATCCATGCCTATGTGGCAAGTGATATATGCGCCCGGACCAGTAGACCAGCGGAAGCCCCGAATAGTGTTGCATTTAAGGGTTAGGGATGATAACCTAATGTGCAGTGAAATAGATAAATGATGGTATTTACAATCTGATCCATGCTCAGCCAACTAGATTAGGCAGGGGGCCACAATATAGTAAACGTGACGCACGTTGGGTCAGGCATCACGCTGCCAAAAGGCACCAAAAAATGAGAAAGAAAAGAAAAAGAAGAGCCAAGCCGATCCATTTGATCTGGGGGCGGGGCCGCAGCGCAGTCCGCGATGCACTCTGAGTCTGCACACAGACAGACAGACACTCACCCAGTGGAGATCCTACGGTCATAGACTGATCTTATCTGATACATAGCATGTACAGTAAGAATCAAACGTTTTTCCACCTCTTGTGAATTAACTCATCCCTGCCCAGCTCAACAACTATGGAATATCAACTTGGCAGAGCAGTTAATGCCGCGCATTTACAACTAAACATTGAGCTCAAGAATGTTTTTGAATGCATACAGCGAGAAATAGACAGTGTGGTAGCCGAAAATCTGTTTGATCAATGCTTCCCGTTGTTTTCCGAGGCGACCATGTCCGCCCAGCGCAACTTTTACAAACGTTTTGTTTGTTACATTTGGGTCAATTTATCTCTTTATTTTATTAGACGT
This sequence comes from Nannobrachium achirus, assembly GCF_963921795.1. Lineage (NCBI taxonomy): Eukaryota > Metazoa > Chordata > Actinopteri > Myctophiformes > Myctophidae > Nannobrachium > Nannobrachium achirus. Next base: position 5,677,019 of record NC_137817.1, read on the forward strand.
GTAATAAGTGGGATAAGGGACGCCCAGTCGGTCATTGTCAATAAAACCCTTCATCTTGTATCTCCATATTCCTACTTTTTTCGTGAATGAACATCCTACTTCATACAACCGTGTTGCACCAAAGTGGATCAAATAATTTCACTACTTTGTTTTTATTATTTTTGAATGATAAAAAAACAGAACAGTTATGGACATACAGGCACGTGCACACCAAGACATCAAAAGGGGGCTTGAGCCCCTGCCCTTTTAGCCATCTGTAAAAACTACCCTTTCCAGACCAGGAATGCTGTTTTTACTATGGTGAAAGAAATGCAAATGCCCCTCCTTTCCATGCCATACCTGAAGGCAGCATTCAAGAGAATTGCCTTGTCCAGACTCTCCTGAACTTGAATGCAGCATCTTATGTTGAAAGAATGAACCACTCTATGTAGAAATCCGTGCCGTTACGCCACATCGCCAGTATTGACTGGATTATGCTTATTTCAGTGTGGTATCAAGCACCGAAAATAGCCGTCCATAGACATCCAAGCTCACAAGCTTGGATGTTATCTATTTACAGTATTTTCACCAAAAGGCCCTTTTAGAAATGTCAGCCCCTGCCTCTCTAACATTCTCTGCACGTCCCTGTGGACATACATGGTACATGCATGAGGCAGAGTTACACCTGATGTAAACTCGCTAGAAAATATGTTATTTTCAGCAACCAACACGGTACAGTATTGTGTATATCAACACTATCGGGTGGAAACTTCATATGTCCAAAACTGTTGGTTTACAGGATTTAAATTCAAAAACAGCTAAAGTAGCAGATCGACAAGCTCAAAAGTGCCGATTCACGCCGCGTTTTGAGCTTGTGGATCTGCTACTTTTGATGTTTTTGTGTTACGCTGTAGTATCTATCGAGTAATGCTGCATTCACACTGAGAGAAGCCAATCTAATGGTTGGCTTGGTAATTCAATGTAATCTCTATGCAAACCAGCTTTAAAAAATGTCCAAGCTTTTTTTCCACATTACATTGAATTACCAAGCCAACCATTAGCTTTGCTGCTTACAGTGTGAATGAGGCTTAAGGCATTCATTTACGCCAAAAACACAAACGAAAAGTTAGAATGTTGGAGATAAGGGGTTTCTGCCCGACGGCAACGATATGCGTCTGAGCATAATGTACAGTTATAGACTGTACTCGTACTGTGTACACAGGCTCACTCCCAGGCCTTAGAGCACAGAGAGGCCAATAAGCACACACTCAGTCACATACTAACACACACGCACGCACGCACGCACGCACGCACGCACGCACGCACGCACGCACGCACACACACACACACACACACACACACACACACACACACACACACACCCACATGCACGCACGCTCACACACACTCATTACTCCTTGTTGACGGAGGGGAAGTCAAACATTAGAAGTGCATGCCGTATCACTGAGTAGATTAGCGATGGTAAATATGATTCGGTTCAAGCCAAGTTTATTGGCTTATTACAGTGTTTAGGGCTAGCTGTGTGTGTGTGCGTGTGCGTGCGTGCGTGCGTGCGTTCGTGCGTGCATGCGTGTGTGTGCGCGTGCGTGCGTGTTGTGTGGTTGTCTATGTGGTACGGTAAAACGTTTCACCTTTTCTCTCCCCTGTCTGTTGTTGTCCTTTGTGCCATTTGTCACACAAACATGTCACACATCCCAGAGAGAGCGAGAGGGAGAGGTCATGGGTGTCTGCAAAGTGAAAGAAGTGCTGGAGCGAATGTTTGTGGAGGGACATATGATCCCATCGTCATGGTTACTGCGTCCAAATGACTGTCTCTCTCTCTCTCTCTCTCTCTCTCTCTCTCTCTCTCTGTCTCTCTCTCTCTCTCTCTCTCTCTCCCTCTGTTTGTTCTCTCTCGCTCCTCCTGACTGTCTGAGCCAGGGGCGTCGCATCAAATTCTGGGCCCTGGGCACAAGGATTCACTGCGTTATTTTGTGCTTTAACTATTGAAAAAGCAGATCTACAAGCTCGCAGGGCGGCACAGAGTTTTTTGAAAAACCTATGTTTCTATGTCAGTGGTACTCAAACCTTTTCATGTTAAGGACCCCCAAAATGATATGTATTCGGCCACGGACCCCCATCTCAAAATATTTAGTTCCAGGGACCCCCCCCCAGAAGCCAAATTTGAATTACAAATGTTCGCTTAAAAAATACATACAGTACATTCAAAGATGTGCACACATTTTCACAACTTTTCAAAAACAGTAGATCTACAAGCTCGCTTGTATATCTGCTATTTTTTAATAGCTAAAGTATAACATTTAAATAATTAAGGCCCCTCCACCTTGGGCCCCCTTAGTAACTCAGTCCCACTCAGAACCAAATCTCGCGATACAGAAACGATTATTATTTACTCTTATTATTATTATTTCATTATGTACTGTGCACATCGAAAAGCAAGTGATTGTAAAAATACCTTTGATATGTTTTCTTTTATATTCCTGAACAGATTATATGACAATTAAAGGTCTCAGTCAATAGTTTTTGTTCCAGGTTTGTTCATGAGCTGATCAAGCAGGCTCCATTCACTGACGCAACCGTGGTTTTCCCAACGACCCTGAGTGCAACGGTGGGGGCGCGGGGTGTGGGAAGCCTATTGCCCATCGGCCCCCACCGTTGCGCTCAGGGTCGTCGGGAAAACTGCGGTCGCTTCACTGACATGTATTTTATCACACTTCCGGCTGTGGGTTCTGGCACCCATGGTGAGCTTCATGGCTGGACATGGCGCATCACCGTTGTCACGTGATATCCCTACCTCCTATTTACCTTGGCTTGCCCCAGGAAATGTGCCAAGCTCAATAGGGAACAACGGTAATTGGTCCTCACTAATGCCAGTGGTGGAAAAAAATTACACGTTTTTTACTTAAGTAAAAGTATCAATACTGCAATATAGAAATACTCTGTTACAAGTAAAAGTCCGGAATTCAAAATGTACTTGAGTAAAAGTACAAACGTTTTGGCATCAAAATAGTGCCAAAGTGCCAAAAGTAAAAGTACAAAATGTTTGAAAATAGCAGATCTACAAGCTCACAACGCGTCGCGATGCCATGGTATGAAATAGGGCTCAAGTAGATTAATGTATGTTATATAATATTAGAATGTATAATCTGCAAAGTAACTAGTAATTATGGTTTCCATGTGGAGATAAAAATAAAAGTACAATATTTGTCGCAGAGATGTAGTGATGTTGAATTATTGGATATATCTTACAATAAATGCGAGAAATCTCTGAGTATGTGAGTATATGTGCCCCACGTATCTCGAGAACCGTTCGTCCCGCCGGCTTCAAATTCGACACGCGCGTTCCCCGCCGCAAGGTGATTGTGACTGTGAGCGAGGGTGAAGCGGAGAAGACTTGTTGTGTGATTCTCATCTCACGCCTCCATGTTCCCCCTTCCTGAGAGGGATGCTGTGGCGTCTTGCTGTGGCTCCCATTATTGCTTTAAAAGGAAAAAAAAAAAAATATATATATATATATATATTCTTGACTTATTTGCACTGACTTTGGTCACTTTTTTTCAGGCCCTGCACTATTGGGTTGTGTTGGTTGTACTTTGTATTATTGCGGTGCTGATATGGCGGTGTGATACTTGTGTTGCATGACTGCATTGACTAGCAGTGACTGTTATGTGCACTTTTTTGTTTGGCACTGTTTGTTAAAGTTAGTTTTTTTTTGCAATAGCTTTCGACACTTTATGTTTTATTTATCTTTTTTTGTGTGCTTGCTCTTTGGACTGTACACTCTTTTTCTTTTTCTTACTTCTCTGTAACTTGTAACCTTAACTGCTGTGCTGCCTCTGGGCAACTGAATTTCCCCCGTGGGATAATAAAGGTATCTATCTATCTTTCCATTCAGATCGAGACCATCGGCGACGCCTACTGCGTGGCGGGCGGGCTCCACAAGAAGATGGTCAGCCACGCTAAGCCAATCGCACACATGGCCCTGAAGATGATGGAGCTGTCGGAGGAGGTCCTCACGCCCGACGGCAAACCCATCAAGGTGAGATCTGATTGGCTTACACTTACAGTATGGTAATGATAATAATGTGTGAAGTACAAATGCCCTCTTTCCATATCCTGAAGCCGGCAGCATTCAAGAGTAATTGCCTTGTCCAAACTCTCCTGAACTTGAATGCAGCACCTCTCTGTGTAGAAATCCATGCCGTTACGCCACATCTCCAGTATTGGCTTGATTATGCTTAGTTTAGTGTGGTATTAAAGGGATATTTCACTTTCAAAAAAAGTTTGGTCATTTTATCGTCTAATCAGGCTTTTATGAACACCCTGAACAGTTTTTAATTTGCTTGATTCAATATTTAGATATTTTATGTAAATGTTACCAGGCCCTCCAGGAGCCCAGGGCCTCTCCCCACACACACCCATCGTAACTTCAAACTTCATTTTAACCATGATAGATTCTAACCTGACTTGCGTCAGATGGTGGCAGTAGTGCGTAGGCTACCGCTCTACTTTGGTAGCCTACGCACTACTGGCACCATCAGACGCAAGTCAGGTTAGATAGATTCAAGATTAATTAAAAACACCTGTTATTTTTTCTGGTGACTCATACTACCCTCCTAACACGTGAGCAGCCCGTTTTTTTTCGATAACTTTTTTCATTTATTTTTAATAATTATTTTTTGTATTTCATTTTTCCATTTTCCCAAATAATTATAAAAAATAAATGAAAAAGGTTATGGATAAAACACGGCCTGCTCACGTATTAGGAGGGTAGTATGAGTCACCAGAAAAAAATAATGGGTGTTTTTAATCAATCTATCATGATTAAAATGGAGTTCACTGTTGAAAGTGGAATATCCCTTTAAGTACTGAAAATAGCCGACCTCCAAGCTCACAACGCGTCGCAGCGCGATGCGTTGTGAGCATGGAGGTCTGCTATTTTGAGCTTGGAGGTCTGCTATTTTCGAAATGCCTCTCTAACATTCTCTGCACGTCCCTGTGCCCAGTAGGGCATTCACGAATAGTGATTTTTAGAATTCGAATTATTCGACCTCAAAGTATTCGAATATTCGGAATTCGACGGGTGAAATATCATATTTTTGTAATCTAATAAATCATTAAAACGCTCCTTTGCGAGCCTTAAAAACAACCAGCAATTTACGGGTTAACCTTTGTAGGCGGGACAAAATGCGTGGTTCGTGAAATAACAGCCATCGATTGGCTGTGAGAGGTTTTCACTGGTGGATGCGGACCTCAAGCAGCAGAGAGAGAACAGACCTACAATGCACAATGCGTCGCGGATAGACGCGTTGTGAGATTGTAGGTCTGCTATTTTTGACACGCTGCACTGTCTTACGACTGAACATAGCATAAACATGCTGATGAAACTTGCGATGAAAAACGAGTTCATTTAGGAAAACTCCGAAAATAACTGTACAAGCCTATCCTATCTATGTTCAACAACAACCACATTTATAGCCTACTGTCCATCCTTTGTTCGTTACAAGCAGTGTTGTATTGTGAATTGTTTAGCCTCGGGATTCAGGCATTATAGTGATTGTTTGATGGGATGCACGCTATGTTAATGACTTCACACGCATGTCGTTAACACGCTACTTAGCAGGCCATTAACTCACTCCCTGCTAAACGTCCTCAGAACGTCTTTTCCCCTGGGGATGTCGGTGCCAGACGTCTTCTGGACGTCTTTTACTGTACACACTGTACACAAAAGATCTCAGCCTTATCCAGCCTCTCACAACATATGATACACTTCCTCAAAGTCTGACAGTGTTTTTTACAACATTAAACAAAAGTGCACAGCCTCACATGAAATTAAACATCATTAAATTGTCCAAAAAGAAAAACCTCTTCTCAGAAACCTGAAACCAATTATACAATGAGAGCGAGACGGGTAACCAGAAAGCCGTGGCTTGTGTGTGGGCGTGCTAGTGTGTGTGTGTGTGTGTGTGTGTGTGTGTGTGTGTGTGTGTGTGTGTGTGTGTGTGTGTGTGTGTGTGTGTGTGTGTGTGTGTGTGTGCCAGCCAATCAGCTGGGTGGTCCGCTGTCTGTTTCAGTACAACATTCAAAACCTCTCTCTACCCTTCTCAGACAAAAAAAAGTAACAACAACACACAGACAGATCGCTGTATAAATGGTTGTAAAACATTGCCGATATGTTCACACAACTAACACAGCACGTCGAAGTGAAAAACTATCGTGATGTCCCCACACACACACACACACACACACACACTATAGCAATCCAGCAAGCAGATACCAGTCCGCTTTCTGTTTCAGACAGTACAACATCATTTCAATTCAGTGCCAAAAGTAACAACAACAACAACAACACAGACAGATCGCTGTATAAATGGTTGTAAAACATAGCCTTACCTGATAGTTTATAATCCATAAACCCTGAAACATGACGGTCGCTCAAACAGACCGTTAGCGATCGGTTTCTCCTCTTTTTTTTCTCCCTGCAGGCATGCTTGGCCATGGCCAGAGCAGTATAATCAGAGAGTGGTGTCACCGCGGGGTCAGAAACAGCGCTGGTCACGTGGTTCATTGTCACTTTACACCTCATAGACTTCAATGCATTTTGTAAACTTCCGGTTCGCCGTTTGTCACTATACGCCAATAGATGTGTGCGTAGAAGACCTGGCCCCATGAAGTGAACGGGAGTGACGCAACTCTAGGGCTCTGGCCATGGCGTGAACGAGTTTGATTCAGCTCACTTGAACAATCCTCCTAAACCTTCCATCTTCAATGCACAATCGGGTGCCGATTATGTTCACACAACTGATCGACGCGTCGCCGACCCTGCTGTCCAGGCGGCTCCAGAAGCGCAGCGCCCAAGAAGAAGCCAGCGCCCTGTGGCACCCGCGGCTGCTGCAGTGGAGAGTGGAGACCGATGGCAGCGACTCCAGGTCTTAGACGCAGCCTGAGAGTCACTGCGTTCAGGGATCTGGCTGAAAGTTCCTACGACTCGGAAGAGACGGACCACGGCGACATGGAGCCGTAGGGATGCTGCCAACACCAGTGGTACGAAGCATTTTATTTGTATTTGTATCGTGTTTGAGTCTCTCTCTCTCTCTGTACTGTATGTGATCGGGCAGCTGCATACCCCTGCCATACCCACTCTGATCTGCGCGCAATGAGCCCAAACACGTTGGCAAACAACGCCAGGCCTTTCCCAACGGATCTGTGCTCCTCGTTGTGTTGCCTAGTTGAGGTTGCGTGTGCGCGCGCGCTCGTTGCTCTAGAATAAAATACAAATGTTCATTTTGTGTAAATCATGACTTTGGTAAATCAGAAGGGGGGAACAGCATTTGTATCGTGTTTCAGTCTCTCTCTCTCTCTGTACTGTATGTGATCGCTGTGTTCTGCATACGGAGTGAGTGCATCTCTCCCAGTGGCGTCAGTTCAGAACAAGCTAAAGTATGGCAACATGACTGGTGTCTTGCACGCGCGCGTGCAGGGCACGCGTGCAAGACACCAGTCATGTTGCCATACCTTAGCAACAGGCACGATGAAAAGTAGAGCCTACATTTTTATTATTTACCTCTGTAGCCAAGGTATGGCAGCTGCATACCCCTGCCATACCCACTCTGATCTGCGCGCAATGAGCCCAAACATTGTGGCATTTGTATAGTTACATGGCTTTTGGAACGAATGGCAGCATTGTTTTTCCTCATGTATTGATTGATTGAAGACTTTATTAGAAGTTTGCATAGGAAAAGGTACAGTTTCATGACGGTACAGTTCACTGGTACAAGGTCTACTAAAAGGTTATCCATGAAAAGACTAAGCTTATTTCCACTGGAAACCATTGAAGTATCTCATATAACATTGAATGACAGACAAATAGAACACAGTACTATGCAGTAGATATGTAAAGAAAAACAAAAAAGAAAACAGTAAGTCTGAACAAACAGTATATACAATGTATGCCCACATGTATTGTGGATCTTTCTCTAGAGAGAGATTGAGCGAGAGCGCCACTGTGTGGGTGTGCACGCATGTTGCAGTTTAGTTTTGTACTAAATCTGTGTGCTTTGTTTCTTTGTGATCAATCTAGACACTTGAGTGTGAGGAGCCAGGTCCATCTGCAGGTGACAGCGAATCATTGGTTGGCTTTAGTCAAGGTACGGTTATTTTTGTTACAGATGGCCTACATTTATTGTATCTGTGTTCAATGCTTTTATCCATCTAAAAATCCAAACATCCACATAGCAACTGTAAAAGTCTTCATTCATTCTAAGTGTCAAAATGCATACATTGAGACATGATGGGGATGGAAACAATGTAGGCCTACTGATTTTGTGCACAATATTACCTTGCAAAAACTATAACTAGCCTATTTTTTATATTGTGTTTTTCAGCTTCTGAGCCAGTGGATTCACTGCCCAGCTCTTCTGTTCCTGACATTTTTATTTTATTTCATTTGAAACCCTCAGCGAACGTGAGAACTGAACTTTTTATTCTTTGTCATTTACTTGAAGCACTACTGAAAGGGTGGGAAATGTTCCTTTTGTCATTGCCATTTACTTGAACCACTACTGAAAAGGCGTGGAATGTTCATATTTTGTAGTTTACTTGAAAACCACTACAGAGGGGGGGGGTTGAAATGTTCCTTTATTCATTGTCATTTACTTGAACCACTACTGAGAGAATGAGAACACTTGTTTTTGTAATTTCAAAAAGCACTATTGAGAACTGTGAATGCACTTGAAGTCTGTAAAATCACTTTATTTTTTATTCATTGTTATTTTTCCCTTTTGTTTGAAAACACTGTAAATATCTTCTGCATCACTGAAGCCAAAAATAAAAGGCAGAAAGGAGTTCTGATCGAGAGTCTACTTTACTAAAACATGTATTCAGTTTGTTCCTAGAGGTGTTTTGGGTGATACATGGCCAATTTTCTAAACAACAGAACATGTTTGAAACATCTGGATGGGAGCACTGGAAAGAAGGCGACTTCATCTTTCCAGAGAGGTATAGTTTATATAGTATTCATAGCTCCTTCATATTTATTCAATTTTCCCCCCCAAAAAAAACTCTTCTCAGAAGCCGTTTTTTCGCCATACCATACCCTATACTTTTCCACCTTACGAGATCAGCAAACATGTTTGAAACGTATGGTTTAGAGCGTTGGAAAGAGCACGAATTTGCCTTTCCAGCAAGGTATAGTTTATAATAGCAATCATATTTTATTCATAAGTTATTCCATTTTCAAAACTAAAACATGCTTTTACTCAAAATGTCTTCTCAACAGCCTGTGAAGACCCCATACCATGCCCTTACTTTTCCACTTTCTGAGATAAGCGAACATGTTTGAAACGTATGGTTTGGACCACTGGAAAGCACACGAATAGGCCTTTCCAATAGGCCTTTGTTTTGTTATTTTATGCCTCAACATCAATGCGCAATTGTCCCTCCAAGATGAGTGAAATCGTCAGAAATCCTTGGCAGTTCTATTGCACAGGCAAGTTGAACTTGGCAGAGAATGAGTTAATATGTACCGAGATTCATTCCAATGTTAATGAAGGCTGGTGTGAGTCGAGTCTCGACCAGTACAACAGCCTTATGATGGGTTACAGTATGTAACACAAGCTTTACAAGATCATCAATTCCACTCCAATCCGTGTCGCGAAACTCTCGACCCGTTATCATAAATAAAACGCCGGACGCTTGTACCTTTATGGTTTAAAGAGGAGATAGATTTGAATATGAAGCATGACATCAACGCGGTTGCGGTGAAGCGCGGTCCGAAAGAGCTACTGTAAAGAGAAGGGTGTCCTCTAAACTGGATATACTCGGCAAGAGGAACGAAACTCAGCAGCAATAAAGTAAAGTAGCCTAAAGTATTACACACTTGTCAGCAACGAGCATTGAGCTTGCTTGTTCTAGAGCGCCCCTCCCCTCCTACACTGAGTGACTGTGTCATCTATAGTGACGGGCCAGCCGTGTATGTCGGCAGTCAGCACATCAATCACATAGGCTAGCCACTACAGTGTGGTTGGATTTGACAACAATCAAACATGAATGGATTAGGAGAAATACTAACACTAGAGCTCACAGCTGCATGTCTGCTGTAGAAATATTGTCACGGCTAAAAAAAACAAAAAAAAACGAAAATAATATTAAAATTAATTTCGGCGAATTTTCGAATAGTGATTACAGTAATCGAATAGTGTTTTGATATTCGAATATTCGAATATTCGAATATTCGGTGAATGCCATAGTGCCCAGGTGTTACATTGTGTCCACATGTACATCAAGTGTTCGACCCATTAACACTGATTGGCCTGCTGCTTAATGGGCCCGTTCATTTGTCCACTACTCCTGTGTTTCCTTTCCTCGTGTCCTTCCTCCTTCCCTTATGTCCTCCCCTTTTCCGTCTTTGGGTATAATTGATTCATCTGTTGCTTCCCTCGCTCCTGTCATTCCTTCCCACCGCTTAATTGCCTTTAACGAGATGGGACCAATTAGCCGGAACGCGCTTCACCTTCGTGCTCTTGGCGCTTCGTGTTTCGGCCGCCACGCCCCGGGGATCAAGCTAATGTGTTGCGTTGCGCTGCTGTCATCTGGCTAATGTGTTATTTTTGCGTTCCTCCATTGTATGGGGGAGGGGTGGTGGGTGGGAGGAGGAGGTAGGGGGTATTATGCTGAACTGCGGCGCGGAGCGCAGTTTCAGAGCGGCACAGGGCTGTCGTGCGGTCGTCCCCGTTGTTCGCCGACTGACATCGATAATAAAGGTCGCGTTAGCATAATGTCAGGGCAGGGTAGATCTGCTAGCGGACGCGCAGGCATCAGCCGTGTACACAAGGACTTGTACGGGCTCCATTTGGTCCTGTGTGTGCGTGCGTGCGTGCGTGCGTGCGTGCGTGCGTGCGTGCGTGCGTGTGTGTGTGTATATCGACGTTGTCGGGTGGAAACCTTGTATGTCCCAAACCGTTCGTTTGAATTTATCATTTTAAGAATGTTTTAAAATTGTGAAAACAGCCGTATGGACATATTGTGTCCATAAGTCTCTGTTGTTTCAGCGCGACCTTGCCCTTTAGGTGGTTTAACTGATTTCTATGCTATATTAACACATCTTGCTGGGTCCCCCCAGCCTGATGTCAGACTCAGCTGAAGCTTTAGCCCTCTAAGGCCCACTGTTGTAATATTACAACGTTTGTATTTTATCCAAAAAAAGGTTTAAATCATTTTATTTTAGCTCCCCCTACCACCTAAACATCACCATTGGATTCTATTGTTTAGTATTACAATGCCATTGGCCACAATATTTGCATATAAATACCCCCCACAGGGGCTGACATTCACACCCGCCACACCCGCTGACATTCCAGAGTTTTGATGAACAACATCTCACTTTTTCATGGAAGCTATTCCTCACAAAAACATAAGCAAAATGCCTGTACTATTTGTTTTGGTGATCATTAGAATGTCTAGAACATGTACATATGTTATTATTGTGAAAGATATCCCCCATATGTAAATTAGAGCATGATTTATGATTTATGGCTATAAAACCTTACAAAAACATTTTTTTGAAAAAAACATTACATTTTCCTCTTATTAGGACTCCTACAACACCATCTGATTTTTTTCAAACTTTTCGAACTGGGTCGACTCGTCGCACGGCTAATTCGGATCCGGTGTGCATGAGGTTGTAGAGAATCATTGTTTTCTTTTTAAAAAAATGAAATTGTCAGTTTTATCCATGCGGATAAACGTGCCTGTGTTTAGGGCTTAAGACTAAATCTAAGGAATTAAACACAAATACATCTTTTATCTTTACATGTGAGAATGTAGGCACTTGTCTGTTCTTTTCAAATCTCGTTGGTTTTGCACAGAGAGTAGTAGACGGTGTCAGATGTGATTGATACTGTTACTATATTATTTGCAGAGCAGAGATTTTGTACCTGGCAGTGGCATTGTAGCCTAGCCATAGCAGTTTTACTAGAACATTAACATAATATTTTTGCATTTGAATCCTGAAAAGTAACAGTTTTGTACCTACTGTACATGAGCTTGTAGATCTGCTATTTTTTGAAAAACCTATGTTTCTATGTCAGTGGTGCTCAAACTTTTTCATGTGAAGGACCCCCAAAATGATATGTATTTGGCCACAGAGCCCCATCTCAAAACATTTTCGTTACAAATGTTCGCTTAAAAAAAAATCACATATTCAAAGATTTGCACACATTTTCAAGACTTTTCAAAAATAGCAGATATACAAGCGTGCTGTGAGCTTGTATATCTGCTATTTTTTTCAATAGCTAAAGTATAAAATAATGAAGGCCCCTCCACCTTGGGCCCCAGTAACTCTGTCCCACTCTGCCCCCCCCCCCTTGTGACGCCCCTGTAGAGGGAATAAACTGCTCGTGTCATAAGGACCAGGCTGCACCCAAAACAATAGATAGCAGGCTTGACCTTGTAATATGCAAAGTGTCAGAACATTACCATAGGAAACAAAAAGGTCAACAACATAACAGCAATAAAAAAGGAATGATTCTCCCGCCGTTCTTCCTCAGCGTTGTGTTGTTCAGAGCACGCACGCATGCACGCACGCACGCACGCACGCACGCACGCACGCACGCACGCACGCACGCACGCACGCACGCACACACACACACACACACACACACACACACACACACACACACACACGACAGCATGCACACGCATACACATACAGCGGCAGAATAACAGCTGTGTAGTCTCCATTAAGGCTGGGCGACATCAGGAAAACCTTCTATATTCGATATTAAACATTGTTGAATACCTCTATATCGATATTACTCACTATATTAGTCAAAACATTATATTGTTTTTAACGTTTTTCTGCTTTAGGTCGACTGCCTGCCTAACCCAGATAATGAATAGCATATCCATGCATGCACACTGCACAGTACACATAGAATAAAGAAATTAAATGCTTTATTTCCATTTTCCAACAATGGTTTTATTGAAATAACCACACCTGGTTACAAATGGACTGCTTTTTTGCATGTGCTACGTGCATGTGTAACCGGTTTAGCTTTGTCTTTCTGCGTTGTGTGAATCAGACAGACCCAGGAATCTCTTTGGAGACGGCACTCCTTTTAATGCTGACAACAATACAGAAAACACACGTCTCCAAGTTAATATAGCGCAGCATGGACTCCTTTCTCGTTCAATACGGAAACAGAATCGAAAAGGTAACAACACATAAAACGTAACATACCTGACAACAATACAGAAAACACACGTCTCCAAGTTAATATAGCGCAGCATGGACTCCTTTCTAAACAAAATGAAACAGACACTGTATAAATAATTTGCAACTTAAATAGTATTTTGTTATACAGTACAGAGAGATAACAAAGGCCAGACCACCCACCTCGTTCAATACGGAAACAGAATGAAGAGGTGGAGGTGTGGCAGGGCATTTATACAGTAGGAGGGGACTTAAAGGAGCCGTGGCCACAAATGCACTATAACATGGAGAATGTCAGGTAAAAGCCCTTATTTGTATATTTTGTGTAATTATATACACTTATATTTAATACTGTTACACATGTATAGTGTGTCTGTTAATTAATTTGACAAATAGACGAATCCGAATCCAGACGAAAGACGAATCCAGCCGTCTTCGTCTGTAATGTATACCTCGCATGTTGAAACCTCGATATGAGTACATTTTTGATATACTGCCCAGCCTTATAGTCTCCATGGTGACGGTTAAAACATGGTGTTAGGTGGTTGTAATTGAACAGGTTAAAACATGGTGTTAGGTGGTTGTAATTGAACAGGTTAAAACATGGTGTTAGGTGGTTGTAATTGAACAGGTTAAAACATGGTGTTAGGTGGTTGTAATTGAACAGGTTAAAACATGGTGTTAGGTGGTTGTAATTGAACATTTTTAGCTATTAAACATCTTCAGCCCGCTGCTTGTGTGTGCGTGCATGCGCATGTGTCCGTCTGTGTGTGTGTGTCCACGTCTGCGTGTGTGTGTCCGTGTCTGTGTGCGCGTGCGTGCGTGCATGCATGCATGCGAGTGTGCGTGCGCGCGCACGTGTGTGTGTGTGTGTGTGTGTGTGTGTGTGTGTGTGTGTGTGTGTGTGTGTGTGTGTGTGTGTGTGTGTGTGTGTCTGTCCGTGTGTGCGTGCACGCACTGCTCCAGGTTATTTTCCAGTAAAGTGAACCTTCATCTCTTCTCAACGCCAACAGCAACTCATGATCAATTAGAACTGCTACCATCCCCCTCCCCTGCTCTTCTCTCTCCATCTCTCTATCCTTCTATCCTTCTCTCTGTATCCTTCTCTCTATCCCAAGGGTCTTCAACAGGGGGTCCGGGACCGCTAGGGTGGTCCTCAGATTTACTACAGGGGGTCCTCCAAATCTTTGTGTGATAGAAGCTTTTTTTCTCCTTTTTGAGCGGTGGTAAACCGCTCCATAGAGTGGCTGTGCGTGTGTCTGTAGCCACTTTACCTCAGCGTTTTGCCATAGCAATGTGTTTTCCTCAGCGTTTTGCCATAGCAATATGTGTGTGTGTGTAGCCATATTACATCACCAATTACGTTATGCAAGCACGACCACCGCTCACTTCACATTGGGTGTGATTTTTTATCTTAACCACTTGAACCCTAGCATCTATAATCTGAGAACTTTAACCAAAAATAGCAGATCAACAAGCTCTGGTTGTGAGCTTGTAGATCGGCTATTTTCGGCAAGGAGGTTTGGTGTAGAGGGGGAAAAGAGCAGACTAAGTACAGAGTGAAAGGTCAAGTTTATTAAGTATTGACGGATCAAGAGGTTAAATATCTGAAAACACAAATTGACATGAATCCAAATTACACTGATGATTGTGCTGTCAAACAATGAAACTATATGGAATCTATGAACAGGTTGTGGGGGTCCCCGCTTTATCCCTCTCTCAACTAAGGGGTCCTTGGCCTGAAAACGTTGAAGACCCCTGGCTCTATCCTTCTCTCTGTATCCGTCTCTCAATCTCTCTATCTTTCTCTCCATCCTTTGCTGCCTTCTGTCCATTCCCTCTCCCCTCTGTCTCTCTCTAATTCCAGCTCATACCGACTCTGTGTGTGTGTGTGTGTGTGTGTGTGTGTGTGTGTGTGTGTGTGTGTGTGTGTGTGTGTGTGTGTGTGTGTGTGTGTGTGTGTGTGTGTGTGTGTGTGTGTGTGTGTGTGTGTGTGTGTGTGTGTGTGTGTGTGTGCGTGCGTGCGTGCGTGCGTGCGTGCGTGCGTGCGTGCGTGCGTGCGTGCGTGCGTGCGTGCGTGCGTGCGTGCGTGCGTGCGTGCGTGCGTGCGTGCGTGCGTGCGTGCGTGCGTGCGTGCGTTTGCTCTATTGTACTACAAACAGGTCAGACTCGCCCCACTGTCCAGTGTGTCCACCAGGGACGTGCTGGCCATTGGGAAAAGCGGGCCAACTCCCAAACGGCCGGTTCATTCCCGGCCGGTCCAGGCCGGCCATTAGGGAAAAATTAAAAATAATAGGGCACAAACCTCGTATCTCCAAGTTTCAAATGTGTACATGTTTTCACAAAGTAAAGCCCTGCTTCATCATAAGACCATTGCACAAAAGTAGTGAAAACAGCAGATCTACAAGCACACAAGGCGTTGTGTGCTTGTAGATCGGCTGTTTTCACTAGTTTAAATCATTTTTAAAATGATGAATACAAAACAAACGGTTTTGGACATACAAGGTTTCCACCCGACAACGACGAAATATAACTCATGTACAATAATTGGCCCACTGGCTTGTCACTTTGTCATGATCAGAAATGGCAAATCTTTGAGTAGCAGCAGCAGCGCTATAGAGAGATCTCTCTCTCTATAGCACGCAACGAGGGCCTCTCCAACTCTTTTTCCCGGGCTGAATCAGGGGCCCAGCACGTCCCTGGTGTCCACTGGTCCGTGACCACCAATAGAACGGCCTGGCCAAGCACTTACGGTTCCTCTCGCTCTGTTGTTGTGCTACACTGCAACTCAGAGACAAAGCTCTGTTGTTGTGCTACACTGCAACTCAGAGACAACTCTGTTGTTGTGCTACACTGCAACTCAGAGACAAAGGCAATCTCATACCAAACCATGGGACTTGTGCCTTCGCTGTCAGAGAGAGTTGCTCGTCCCCTAGGAAAGGTTAGCTTGGGATGGCGTTTTGAAACAAATGGCAGGCAGCCGTATTTTAATGCTTTGCTTTGCCTTCGCTTTGTCATGAAACCATTTGGACAAATAACAGTGGAACAGTCAGGGGCGTCACAAGGGGGGGAGGGGGGGGGGGGGGGGGGGGAGTGGGACTGAGTTACTAGGGCCCAAGGTGGAGCGTGCTGGGAATTATTTTATACTTTAGCTATTGAAAAATAGCAGATGCCACGCTGCGAGCTTGTAGATCTGCTATTTTTTTAAAGTTGTGAAAATGTGTGCAAATCTTTGAATATATGTATTTTTTAAGCGAACATTTGTAACTCAAATTTGTGGGACTGAGTTACTAGGGCCCAAGGTGGAGGGGCCTGGAATTATTTTATACTATAGCTATTGAAAAATAGCAGATGTACAAGCTCACAGCGCGGCACAGAGTGTCGCGCTGCGAGCTCGTAGATCTGCTATTTTTGAAAAGTCGTGAACATTTTTGCAAATCTTTGAATATATGTATTTTTTTAAGTGAACATTTGTAACTCAAATTTTGCTTCTGGGGGGGGGGGGGGGGGGTTCCTGGAACTAAATATTTTGAGATGGGGGTCCGTGGCCAAATACATATCATTTTGGGGTTCCTTGACATGAAAAGGTTTGAGCACCACTGACATAGAAACATAGGTTTTTCAAAAAACCTTAGAAGGATTTGAAATATTCAAAGAAAAATGTTATTATGTTAAATGTTATTTAAAATGTCATCTGCTATTTTTCCATAGTTAAAGCACAAACTACTCCAGTGAATCCTTGTACCCAGCTAGGGCCCAGAATTTGGTGCGACGCCCCTGGTTGCGCGGCCCCGTAGTAAAGGTTAGCTCGGGATAGCGTTTCCAAATTCCAGCCGTATTTAAATGTGTTTTTTTTGCCTTTGTTTCGTTACGAAACCATTTGGACAAATAACAGTATAACAGATGCTCTGTTTGTACAGTATCTCTGTGTACCCAGATCACTCTGTCTCTCTGTGTGTGTTTGTCTCTCTCTCTCTCTCTCTCTCTCTCTCTCTCTCTCTCTCTCTCTCTCTCTCTTCTCTCTCTCTCTCTCTCTCTCTCTCTCTCTCTCTCTCTCTCTCTCTCTCTCTCTCTCTCGTACCATCCCTGTGCAGGGGAGGAGAGTTAAAGGGACACTGTCCACTTCAGGCCATTAAGCACTCAGCGGCAATGAGTGCCGCATTGTTATGCAAAAGAGACTGCAAAGGACAGACAGACAGACAGACAGACAGACAGACAGACAGACAGACAGGGCTGTCACGATTAGGGCATTTCACATGACGATTAATTGTCACTCAAATAATTGCGATTAACGATTTAATTGTGTTTTCGTCGTTGACAATTACATTTCTGTTTGGCTTGTAGGCTTTGAAGTTGCACATGGTAGACATGACATATAACCTAAATATACAAAGAAATTACTTAAATATTTGACAACTTTATACTTGAAAAAGAACATGCGACGCGTTTTGAGCTTGTAGATCTGCTATTTCCACTATTTTTGACTTTTTTTTTTTTTTACATATGACATTTTTTCAACATGGAAACGATTATGAAAAATAATGTGACAGCCGTATGTGTTGTGTAGGGAGGGAAAAGACTGGAAAGGAGACAGTTTACAGTATTTCATAACCCTACTGTGCGTGCGTGCGTGCGTATGTTATTTGCGTGCGATCGCGATGTGAAACTAATTGTTGTCGGCAGAGAAAAGTCGGCAGAGAAAGCAGACAACTCCTTCCCCGACTGTCAGAAGAGTCGCGATTGGTTCGACTGTGCCGCGCCCCGACTGTCAGAAGAGTCGCGATTGGTTCGACTGTGCCGCGCCCCGACTGTCAGAAGAGTCGCGATTGGTTCGACTGTGCCGCGCCCCGACTGTCAGAAGAGTCGCGATTGGTTCGACTGTGCCGCGCCCCGACTGTCAGAAGAGTCGCGATTGGTTCGACTGTGCCGCGCGCCCCGACTGTCAGAAGAGTCGTGATTGGTTCGACTGTGCCGCGCGCCCCGACTGTCAGAAGAGTCGCGATTGGTTCGACTGTGCCGCGTGCCCCGACTGTCAGAAGACAACCATGTGTCCCCCGAATGCTGACTCACAAAAGAGGGGGGGGGGGTGTTATTGTGCAGTGTTTGTCAGAGGCGTCAATTGTTGGGATATGGCAAGGTACGGCAACTGCCATACCGTTGTTTTGGGTTGAGATTGGCACATTTCCTGGGGCAATCTGCCCAGATCATGCATGTCACACGTGTCTTCGTCTTCTTCTTTAGTTCTTTACTCTAAAAAAAAAAAAAAGCGCCTGCAATGTAGTGCATTTGAAACTACATTGCAGTGCACATCATGGGGTGATCACTGCTTGCCTCCTGTGAATTGTTTTATTTTTTATCTTTGTTTATTTTATTTTTATGTCGTTGCCGAGTGAGGTCAGCAGACAAAGTGACATGAGTGAGATGAAAAACCTGAGTGAAATGTGCCAATGTCAAGCAGAAACATCGGTACCCTGGCTACAGAGGAAAAACATAAAATGTACTTCTTAAAATAAATTCATCATGCCTGTTGCTAAGGTATATGGCAACGTGATCGGTGTCTTGCACGACACGTGTGCGAAGTTGCCATACCTTAGCTTTTGCTGAACTGACGCCACACTGGTGTTTGTCTTTCTACAGACAGAGAGATGGAGAGAGAGAGACAGACAGACAGACAGACAGGCAGACAGACAGACAGACAGACAGACAGACAGACAGACAGACAGGCAGGCAGACAGGCAGACAGACAGGCAGGCAGACAGGCAGGCAGGCAGACAGACAGACTCCTCCATCTCTCTTTCACTCTATTTTTAGTCTATTTTGATCACCCACTTTCTTTCTCTTTCTGTCTGTATACTCTCTCTCTCTCATCTCTCTCATCTCTCTGCCTCTCTCATCTCTCTCTCTCTCTCTCTCTCTCTCTCTCTCTCTCTCTCTCTCTCTCTGTGTAGTTGCCATGGCGACCTCATGGTGTGCTGGCACGCGCTTGCTCAGTGGTAGCGGGGTTACCGTGGCGATGTGAGATGCTGAAGTGGATCATTCAAAATCTGCTGGGATTCACGGGGCTTTAAACTATGTGTGTGCGTGCATGCGTTTGTGCACGTGTGTGTGTGTGTGTGTGTGCGTGTGTGTATGTGCGCAGGGGCGTCACAAGAGGGGGTGGGGGGGGGTGGGGGGGGGGGTGGGGGGGAGGGGGGGTCGGAGTGGGACCTAGTTACCAGGGCCCAAGGTGGAGGGGCCTTAATTATTTTATACTTTAGCTATGGAAAAAATAGCAGATATACAAGCTCACAGCGCGGCACTGAGTGCTGCGCTGCAAGCTTGTAGATATGCTAGTCGTGAAATGAAAGTCGTGAAAAGTGCAAATCTTTGAATATAATGTACTTTTTAAGCGAACATTTGTAACTAAAATTTTGCTTCTGGGGGGTCCCTGGAACTAAATATTTTGAGATTGGGGTCCGTGGCCCGTGGGACCTAGTTACTAGGGCCCAAGGTGGAGGGGCCTTCATTATTTTATACTTTAGCTATGGAAAAATAGCAGATCTACAATCTCACAGCGTGGCACCGAGTGCCGTGATGAAGAACATTCATGGGGGGGCCCGCAGTGAATCCTTGTACCCAGGGCCCAGAATTTGGTGTGACACCCCTGTGTGTGCGCACGTGCACACGCACACTGAAGTGCAGTGAGAGGCCCTGAAGTGTAATGGTCTGATAGCCTCTATGCACAGCAGTCATATTGGAAAGACATTGGGCTTACTTCCTTCATAGACGTTACCATAGACTGTAAAAAAAATATGGACGTTGGAAAGCCACTGGTTTCTATGCTGCGCAAATGAAGCCTTTTTGGCCGTTGTACGGGTGACGCCATCATTGTAGAAATCAACGTTCATTGGTAGAAATGATACCATCTCGAATGCTATTGGCTGCCAACGGTCACGTGGAACCGCAGGGATACATGGGACATTTGTCTTGAGCTTGCCGAAAATAAAGCACACGAAGAAGAATCATCACAAGCCTATGATCACAAGCCCCTCCTACAGCATACCCTGCTTTAACATCAAATATAACATAAATTGGACCATATTTTCACAAAACGCATATCATGGTGATTGAAACAAGGCTTTAAACTAGCGACAGGAACCATAAAGTATTTATGACAATGTTTATTAAGGTAAGAACATCAAATGTAAAAGTTCAGGGGAAATTAATGGAATCCTATGGAGAACATGTTGCTTCTGGTGCCAGAACAGCGCTATACTAGCGGCCAAACATAGGAACTTTCAGTTCCGTGTTGCTTCATTTTAAATCGGGACAACTACAGTACACCCCTGGGTGGTACCAATGATACTAAAACACTAGTATCACACATTTCAAGTACAACCATAACTCTGAGAGTGGAACCAAAGTGGACAAAGGGCTCACATTTGTACACTCTCAGAGTTACCCACCTGGCTGTCAGGCGGCATTTGGAACCCCCTTCCATCAACAAATGATACTTCATGACGAGGTCCATCCATGCCAGTCTGGGACAGTGGTTCCCCAACAATAGGTTTTTATGGGACACGAGTAGGCCTATGTGCAAAAAAATATATTATATATATATATATATATATATATATATCTATACTATAATTTTGCGAATGTCTGTCTGAGTGAGTGAGTGAGTGAGTGAGTGAGTGAGTGAGTGAGTGAGTGAGTGAGTGAGTGAGTGAGTGAGTGAGTGAGTGAGTGTCTGTCACAGCGTTTCTCCTCAGTGGCTGGAGCAATTGATCTGAAATCGCATCACCATTAGCATATGAACACACCTGACATAACTGTGAAGCCCGTTTGTCACTTTCACAAATCGTATGCTGTATATTAGCATTTTTATGGTGTATCTATATCTATTTAGCCTAGAGTACCTTTTGTGACCACACATGTTAAGGGAGGGGCGCTGTTGTTCAGGCCATGCACAATCACACACAAACCCACACACACACACACACACACACACACGGGGGGGGGGGGGGGGGGGGGGGAGTGTGTGTGTGTGTGCAGGCGGGCGGGCGGGCGGGCTTGGGGGGGGGGGGGGGACAGTATCTCTGTAGCCATTAAACGAAACGGCTTTCTTACATTGATGCTCCTACATCATGCAAGCACCAGTTAAAGTTACTTTCCATCCCTCATATACTGTATGCACAGTGCACATCCCATAACCCACACACTGCACATCATTTTGGAGCTCATATCTTTGAACGGGTAAGGGCTAGTATTATTAATAGTACTAGTCCATGCCCATTCTAACTTAGGTGCTTCCAATCATGTGCAGTTTGGGTTACCGGGTGTGCACAGTAAATGTGCATGTATATGAGGGCAGGGATGTGCATAGGATGTTAGAGAGGCAGGGGCTGAAATATCTAACAGGGCCTAAAATATTGAAAATAGCAGACCTCCAAGCTCACAACATGTCGCGCTGCGACACGTTGTGAGCTTGGAGGTCGGCTATTTTCAGTACTTGATACCACACTGAAATAAGCATAAAAAAGGCAATGTGGCGTACAGCATGGATTTTTACACAGAGAGGGCAATTCTTTCAACATAAGATGCTGCATTTCAGCAGAGTTTGGAAAAGTCAATTCTCTTGAATGCTGCCTTCAGGTATGGCTTGGAAAGAGGGCATTTGCATTTCTTTCACCATAGGCACAGCGAAAACTGAATTCATGGTCTGGAGAGGGCACTTTTTACACATGGGTAAAAGGTCAGGGGCCCAAGCCCCCTCTCATGCCTATGTGTGCACGTGCCTGTATGAGTGAAGGGTTGTTAAGTAACGGATTACATGTAACGGGATTACGTAATCAGATTACAAAAAACAGGTAATTTGTAAAGTCTCAGGTTACATTTTAAAATGTGTAATCTGGATTACAGTAACGGATCTGAATGATGGGGGTTACACGCTGGATTACATTATCCCCTTGCCCTCATCAATTTTACAAAATAGTTATAACGCCAAACAATAAAATAATCAAGTCGAATCAGCATAAAGTACTGCCACTTTGTTTAAGTACAATTCTGTTGTCCTTTTCCTAATGTCATAGGCTCAATATTATTGTCTATTTATCAATGGTAAAACTTGTTTTATTTAATTAAAGAGAGTTTTGCTAAAACATAATCCAAAAGTAACTGAAAGTAACTAGTAGTTACTTTTTAAATTATGATAATCAGATTACGTTACTGACTACATTTTCTTTGCAAGTAACTTGTAACTGTAGGGGATTCCTTTTTAAAAGTAACCCTAACAACCCTGTGATTGAATGTAGGAGTAATGTTGGAGAACCCATACGTATCAGTGATGTCAGTCATCTCCAAATTTGGGCACTGTCTCAGCATGCAGCTGTTACCATGGTGGAGACACATGCGCAGTACAGGCAGTGGTATCAGTGATGTCTTGCATGCGTGTGTATCAGACATACAGCCATTCGTCCGTTTATTATTAGTAAGATAATCTAAAAAAAAAAGTTTATATCAAAATTCTATTCTAAATTAAATTGTCTTAATTTCATTAATATTGCCAGCCAAATTTAAATATGAATGTGCGCTTATAACGCCAGGAAATAGCTATATTTAATCGTCATAATCACATCAATTTACCAAGCCACGTTGAAATACCATACCACAAAATGACCACTAGAGCGAGCCATAGACCATAGACTGTGGAAGCCCCCATGTTAACCCATGTTAAAACCAAGGTTCACAACTTTCAAGGATGGGACGATGACGACGATCCCCATTGACATGAATGGGAGACCCGCGGGCCGCCATCTGAGCTCAATACTGTTCAATTCGTGCTTGATTGTCTAAAACCACCATCGGTATGGGCACCGGAACGTATACAGATGCCACACAGAAAGTTTCCGAATCAAAATCCGACCTAGTGAAGCTGCGTGAGGGTCGGATGGTTTGCATTGAGCCTAGCGGCTAGCAGAGGCCTACGTAAACAGGAAGCTATGGCTTAAAGGTGACGTCATAATCGTATCCTTTTTTTTTCACGGTTTACGTCTGTATACTAGCCGAAGGTAAGCTAACCGTTCCGCTCCGTCTATTAACCCAAATTAAAAGCTTAAACAATGCTTTTATATAAAAGTCGATTAAAGTCGCTTGGCAGGGAACTCCATAATGAGATAGTCGATCTAAAAGTCGACCGGCCCTGACTGAGTTAAGCGTCACGCAAAACTTTGAGCGCTTTGTTCCAAGATGTAGGCCAGATGTAGGCCAGATGTAGGCCACGCTTCAGAGCACGGACAAAGCCAGATGTTGGAGCTTAGCTCCTTCCAGGAGGACTGCTCACAAAGAACTTAAAAAATCACACCCAATGTGAAGTGAGTGGTGGTTGTCCTTGCATAACATCTTCAGACTAGGATTTAAGTCTAGGATGTACAGGCTATGCTACACACACACCTTTTGCTATGGCGCTGAGGAAAAAGGCTACAGACATACAACATATGACATCACTAGACAAACATGATGCTACACACACACATTTTACTATGGCAAAACGCTGAGGAAAAAGGCTACGGACACACGCACAGCTACGGACACACACACATTTTGCTATGGCAAAACGCTGAGGAAAAAGGCAACGGTCACACGCACAGCCACTTAAAGGAGCGGTTTGCACCGCTCAGAAATAGGGAAAATAGCAGCTCTACAAGCACAGGTTGTTACAGTAGCTTGTAAATAGTGCTTAAGTGGTTAACTCCAACGATGAACCAATTATCATTGATCACCGCCGAATGTTTGCCATGCTGCTATTAGTGACTCTAGGGAATGACATGAAAACATGTGTTGCATAGAACTACTCCCTAATCTCCTCTCCTCTCCTCCCCTCCCCTCTCCTCTCCTCTCCTCTCCTCTCCTCTCCTCTCCTCTTCCTCTCCTATAGTTAAGGATAGGTATCCATACAGGTTCGGTGCTGGCCGGTGTGGTGGGGGTGAAGATGCCGCGCTACTGCCTGTTTGGTAACAACGTGACGCTGGCCAGCAAGTTTGAATCAGGAAGCCATCCCAGATGCATCAACGTTAGCCCTACCACCTACCAGTAAGTATCAACGTTAGCCCTACCACCTACCAGTAAGTACAAACCATCCCAGATGCATCAACGTTAGCCCTACCACCTACCAGTAAGTGTGACGGAGAGAGTCGCAGCCCCAGCCTTGAAGCATCAAAAGTCTAGTATCTCCCCCGTACCAAAGAGATGTCTCTTTGGTCTAGTGGTTAAGATATTGGACTTTCGTGTGGGAGACCCGGGTACGAAACCGGGTGGGGAGGTTCGGATCACCTCCGTTACATTGGTGCCGTGACCCTGATTCGGGCTTCCCCGTAGGAGGAGGTCAAAGGGGGGTGAGTGTGACGGAGAGAGTCGCAGCCCCAGCCTTGAAGCCTCAAAAGTCTAGTATCTCCCCTGTAGATACTAGACTTTGGCTCTTTGGTCTAGTGGTTAAGATATTGGACTTTCGCTGGATCACCTCCGTTACATAAGTACAAACCACTTTCTTACCACAGTGCTTACTAGGGCATTCACCAAATATTCGAATATTCGAATATCAAAGTCACTATTCAACGTTGTTCACCAAAGTCGAATATTCGCTTTTTTTTTTTTTTTTTTTTATTGTTTTCTCTTTAAAAAATATATAGTTTATAAAGCTTGGCTAGATAGGAAGTCATAAGAATGAGTTGTCAATGCCCCTGGTGGATGAATTTGTTAATGCTCTATACCAGGGGTTCTCAAACCTTTTTTAGGCCGTGACCCCCAAAATAAACATATTTGAACTGGGGACCCCCACCCTGACAAGCACTTGGAATTGTAGGTATTACATTTAATGTGACTCGGATCCACAGATAAATATAGTGAAAATAGCATGTAGTTCGGCTATTTTCACAATTTTCTCGCCTCTTGCTTACTTAATATTTGACAGTTTGTCCAGTCCTGTAGAATATTCCACTATTCGAATACTTTGAGGTCGAATAATTCGAATACTAAAAATCACTATTCGTGAATGCCCTAGTGCTTACCTCTTCCATCCTGTCAGGAGAGAAAACCCTTAACACATACACAGCCATTTACAATATGCTTGTACTGCCAGGAATATTATTAATTTCCAAGTTATCAGTAGCCTATCCCAGCAGGGATAATATAATTGCAGAATGTAGTACACGTACTATACCACTAGAGTGTGCCCAACGATTAGGTCTTGCAGTCTGGACTCAGCCTGGACAGCATGTGGACCATAATGGCCGCCTATGGAGCCGCCATTATGGCTCCCGGTCCGCCGAACGGGAGCGATCCTGGAGCGTGCGCACGACGTG
Organism: Nannobrachium achirus; assembly: GCF_963921795.1. NCBI lineage: Eukaryota > Metazoa > Chordata > Actinopteri > Myctophiformes > Myctophidae > Nannobrachium > Nannobrachium achirus. The sequence goes on from NC_137817.1 coordinate 5,702,567, forward strand.
CACGCGCCGTGTACACTCGTTTTTGCTCCTGAGTGACCACTCTGTCAGCCTGCCATTTTTTTCCGAATGAAAATCCGTCTAAATATGGTAAAGTTTGATAAGAAAAACGTCAGCTTTCAATGCTATGGAAAGGCCTATGCTTTGTTATGGCCGAACGACTTCCGGGTTACGTCATCGATGATGTCATTTCCATCGCATTTTCATAGCTTAAGCTTATATGAACCTAGAATGGTCATTTATAGCTCAAAAAATGTAAAAAAAATACCAAAATCAGAAAATGATCCCCAAGGTGACGTTTGGCGATCTGGCTGGCTGGGCTTCCTCAAAATGGCGATGGAAGGCGATTTGGCTGGCTAAGAGTTAAGGTAGCTTTTAATCGCACCGATTTTTGAACGGCGGCGGAAAGCGTTTGCTGCCGAAAGGGAGCCATTGGCAGCTTTTAGGCAAGAGACGCTTGCCGCCGATAAAGCTGTCGGGACCCGTCGATGGAGAACCGTAGTCTAGATGGACAGGGGGGTCCGCGCGCATAGAGTGGATTTGTTTTAATCCTTGAAGGGTATATCCCTGCAAGGCCCAGCGTTGCTTTTTGGCAACATTTTTAAATCATTTTTTAAAAAATGTTATAGTTAGTTTTCCTGTTCTTTTTTCACATTAACCATTAAATCCTATTGTTTAGTATTACAATGCCATTGGCCACGATATTTGCATATAAATACCCCCCACAGGGGCTGACATTCACACCTCCCAGAGAAGTTGAAATTCCAGCGTCTGGATCTCACTTTTTAACTGAAGCTATTCCTCACTAAAACATAAGTAAAATGCCTGTAATATTTTATTTCCTGATCATTAGAATGTCTAGAACACGTGCATATGTTATTATTGTGAAAAATATCCCCAAAATGCAAATTAGAGCATGATTTATGATTTATCATTTATGGCTATAAAACCTTACAAAAACATTATTAATTGTTTAACATTACATTTTCCTGTGATTAGGACTCCTACAACAGCATCTGATTTAAAAAAATAAAATAAAATTTGGCCAGTAGACATTAATTCGGGTCTTGCAGGGATATCTTAAGATTCTGCCAGGTACCAAGCTGAAATATGTTCTCATGGGGTTAATGTTTAATGATTTCTTGCACCTACCCATTCACTTAACTCATTCTGCGCGATCCCCGTAGAAACCGTAGATTTCCCGCTGTACCGCGGTGCCATGCCCGTCGATCCCGGAAGTTTAATTAGCTTTAATCATTATGAAAGGATTAAAAGTATTATCGCAGATTTTCGCTGATTCTGGCTCTTTAGGCCCGCCCCCCTAACTGTATCCGGTCATTTCCGGTCTGGACCGGATCTAGCTTTCCGTATCCGGTCTGAGCCTGGGCCATAGTCCCGCCTCCGTTGGTTTACAGTGTAACAGAAGAGAAAGCTACTCGGCGATGGAACACTCGTTTTTCAATCGGATTTTTGCGTTTGGAAACTTTGATCCAGTCTCTACACGCCTGGATTATGATCCCCGCACATATCGTGCGTTTTGTGCGCGAACGTGTCCACTTGTTACCATAGCGCACAGTTGGCTTTTTTCAATGTTTTTTCATGTAAACACTGGCGGATAAGCAGGGATACAGCGTGGCAACGGATATTTCTATTTCAATGGGGTTTTTTTTATTCGAAAGCTTGTCACCGAGTCTACAGTCTACTAGATGAGTCGCGCACAGATTGTGCACGATGCGTGCGCGTGCCCACGTTAAAAGGTAAGGACAATTTGGCAGCTGCTTACTACAGCTATGTTTAAAATGGCAGCAAAATTGTTAATATAAAGGGGAAAAAAAATAACTTCTTTAAAGGGGAAGACCACCCATTTTCAATATTGAACTATGTCATTAATATACCTTAGAGGAGTTGTGTGGAAATTAAAAAAAAAGTTCCCCCTCTTCTGTGTTGCCTAGAACTGGAGGATTGATTTTGGGGTTTGTATTGCAAATTACAACTTGATGACATCACACATTATACTTAACAATACAAACCACAAAATCAATCCTCCAGTTCTAGGCACCACAGAAGAGGGGGAACTTTTTTTGTATTTCCACACAACTCATCTAAGGTATATTAATGCCTCCGGTGAGTAGGTTGGTGCCTTGCATGGCTTCCTCCGCCACCGGTGTATGAATGTGTGTGTGAATGGGTGAATGTAATGCACAATCTATGTAAAGCGCTTTGGATTAAAAGCGCTATATAAATGCACCATTTTACATAGTTCAATATTGAAAATGGGTGGTCTTCCTTCCCCTTTAAGTAGCTTCTGAATCCATTGCAAGCATTCGTCAGACATGCCTAAAGGAGCTGTAGGACAACTAAAAACATTTCCATGTCCCCAATTTATACCGTTGCTGAAAGCTCTTATCTCATTTTCTCCCCATGATTTATGATACTAATGCTACAGCATCACACAAAAGCATCAAAGCCGTGTCTGTAGATCGGCTACTTTTGCTATTTTTGAAATTGAATCCTGAAATCGAACAGTGTTTGGACACATGAGGTTTTCAACCCACCAGACAATGTATTTGGCTCTGCCTGGATTCCCATCTCAAAAAGAGTTTGAGCCAGGGACCCCGGGGCCCATATGAGAAGATTTAGCAAAAAATAAAAAAATAATAATAAAAAAAATAAAGAGTCGTAACAATGTTCGCAAAACACAATGACTAGCATCCATTATAAGCATTTGTTTTGCACAAAAAACATTCCTCAGGCTAAAAACGGACCCACAAAACTATGGTTTAATGATCACTTTTTTGGGGTCCGCTCTAGTTGTGTGGGGTCTGCTTTTAGCCCGAGGAATGTTTTTTCCTGAATTTACCTTGATCCACTAAGAATATAATGGAAAACTTCCCACTGAGCACACCGTCTAAAAGTGGTCTAATAGACGTATAGATTTGAAAGTTTTTTAGTTACATTTAGACGACTATTAGACATCTATTAGTCGTCTAGTCTAAGTTTAGACAACTAAAAAACTTTCAAATCTATACCACTATTAGACCACTATTAGACGGTGTGCTCAGTGGGTTTTAACATGTGTTTTGGATGACCCTAAGGATCATAAAAAACCCTCAGGGCCTTTTTTAGCTTAGATTGACTGGCCTTCACAGCATGAGCTGGGTTTTTTACTTCTGCGGTCATGTGATCGATAAGGCTGCACGCGTCGCAGAGAACTCCGGAAACAGACCGTGACTCATAGGTTAGACTTTCTTTTGTTGCTGCTGGTCGCCATGGCTGCCAGTTCCCACCGGACGTCGCGTGGGAGTTCCCTGTGATCCGCACCGTACTGAATAACTGCCAGCTTGCATAACGTCTTCAGGCTAGGACTTAAGTCTAAGATATACAGCAGGTCAGTCACTGTGTCCTTGGCTTCGTCTTCAACGTCCACCGGAACGGATGTGTATCTGACGCCTCCAAAGAGGATGATACGATCTCCCACCATGCTGCTGCACATCTCAGACATCCATGAACACGGGGCTTTCCCCTTGGCCTCAACCTTCTTCCAGTAGAAGGTCTCTGGATTGAATTTCCACAGATCGTTAAAGGTCTGGTTCAGTGTCCAATTGTCACCACCAAATATGTACAGCTCTCCATTGTAGGCGAAGGCTGATTGACCCCAGCGACCTTCTGGAAGGAGCTGTGTGGAAGGTGTGCTCAGCCAGGAGTTGGTCTCTGTGTCAAACACTCTGATGCTGTTGTAGTATTCATTCTGGGCCCTGTAGCCTCCAAATACAAACATCTTTGTCCCGATGATGGTGGCAGAGTGATATGCTGAAACAGGTGGTGTAGTGCCTCTGGTGTTGATTAAAGACCAGACCATTGTAGTGGAGTCCAACTTGTTGATGTCATTAGTGTATCCAGTCAGACCGTATCCTCCACAGATAAACATGACCTTTTCTAAGACACAGGCTGAGTGGCCCTTCCGCCCCTCTGGAACAGTACCAGACACCCTGGGCTTGAACCATCTGTGGGTGTCGACATCGAGTGCATCAAGCACATCGCAGTACTCCCCTGTGGCCTTGTTTACCCCTCCCCAGATGTAGATGATATCTTCTATCAGCACAGCCATGTGCCAATTACCAATGGAGGGAACTTCAAGGAGACGTTCTCCTCTTCCATTTGTTACTGGGGGCAACGTCGTCCAGCGTGAAGACACTGTGTTGAAGATGTGCACCTCAGCCTTATATTTTTCAAAGCAATACACCTTATGTCCCACTGCGACGGCACTGCGATAGAAGATTCTCTTTGGGGTGCCTCTCAGACGCACCGACCAGTGCAACATGTCGAACATAAACTGAAATTTGGAAAAAAATATAATTAAAAAACTCTTGCTCTTTAACACTACCTATATTGGAGAGCGACACAAATGTCACATAAAGCTTGGCCAATACATGAAGCCAATTTGTGTTGGCCAATCAGGGAAGCTGATGTAAATATTATCCAATCTAAATATAAACTAGAAAGATGCAATTGGAAATTGCAAGAGTTGTTGTCTATTTATTGTCTGGAACTCTGGACAGCCAGATTGTCACGTGAAGCTTGCACCACTCCCCCATTGAACTCAATGGACTCAGGGGCGTCACACCAAATTCTGGGCCCTGGGTACAAGGATTCACTGCGGGCCCCCCATAAATGTTAACTATTGAAAAATAGCAGATATACAAGCTCACAGCGCGGCACCAAGTGCCGCGCTGCGAGCTTGTATATCTGCTATTTTTGAAAAAATCAGGAAAATGTGTGCAAGAAACCTATGTCAAGGACCCCCAAGATGATATGTATTTGGCCACGGACCCCAATCTCAAAATATTTCGTTCCAGGGACCACCCCCAGAAGCAAAATTTGAGTTAGAAATGTTCGCTTAAAAAATACATATATTCAAAGATTTTCACACATTTTCACAACTTTTCAAAAAGAGCAGATCTACAAGCTCGCAGCGCGGCACTCGGTGCTGCGCTGTGAGCTTGTATATCTGCTATTTTTCAATAGATAAAGTTATTCGGGCCCCTCCACCACCTTGGGCCCCAGTAACTCAGTCCCACTTTCCTACCCCTTGTGACGCCCCTGAATGGACTTATTCTATAATGGTGATAATGCTGCTCCCTGATTGGCTAAAAGTTTATCCAGGAAATTGACCCATTTAGGCCTAGGATTATTGACTGCTTTAACTACTGTAAAATAGCAGATATACAAGCTCACAGCGCGGCACCGAGTGCCGCGCTGCGAGCTTGTAGATCTGCTATTTTTGAAAAATCATGATTTGTTTTTTGCAGGTTTTTGAATATATCTACTTAAAAGCTAACATTTGTAACTTTAATATTTGCTTCTGGTTGGTCCCTGGAACAACATATTTTGAGATGGTGGTCCGTGGCCAAATACATGTAATTTTGGGGGTCCTTGACATGAAAAAGTTTGAGAACAGCATGATTTAGAAGAAGGATTTGGAAGTCGGGTCAAAGATCGGGTCAAATATATTCAAAGACTTGCACTCATTTTCACGATTTTTCAAATATAGCAGATCTACAAGCTCGCAGCGCGGCTGTGAGCTTGTATATGTGCTATTTTTCTAGAGTTAAAGCATAAAATAATGGTTAAAGTGGTTAAAATCTAACGCGACTCAGGCGCGTTCCAAGTATTTGAGAGTTAAGAAGAAAGATACACTAGAACAATTAGTTAGAGACAGTTAGCCGAGTCTTTGAACAATCTGGGAACGAAATGCTTACCAATAGCATTCTTCAAAAATGTGTCATAAAGGTGTCTACTATGACCTCTGAACTTGGTCAAACCCAATGCCCTTGGGAAACTTTGTGGGAGCCAATCAAGGTTGGGGTCTCATTGACTTTACTATACAGGAAAATAATACAAAAAATAAATCTGCTTTAATGTGAGGGGTCAAAATAGGGTTTTTGGTCATGATTCTGAAACCAATGCAAGCATTTGTTTTGCACGAAAAACATTCCTTCATGGGCAAAAAACGGACCCCACAAAACTATGGTTTAGTGAAGAGTCATCACTTTTCACAGTTTTGTGGGGTCCGTTTTTTTGCCCAAGGAATGTTTTTTCGGGCAAAACCAACGAGAGACGCTAGATGCTCCGACGATTTATTCCATTGAAAATGGTTTAAAATAAAGTTTAGACCCCCCCAATGTTCACCGAATGTTCATTCTAGGCGGCGCGACGTATTCCAGGGTGCCTATCCCGAACATGTCCGGGATATTTAATAAAATGAATTATTTTATCGGAGGCCTCAACGAAGCCCCGGTCTAGACGTCCATCCTTGGCCGGGACTTAGACTCGGCCATCCACGGGCCGTATTCGCGCTAACGGCCGCATCGCGCCGCCCACTCCAATAATAAATCACATCTTTAGACAGGATTTTCTCCGGATTGTGTCCCCAGACCCAAAGAGAAAGTTTTTTGCGGCTGAAATAGCTTTAGATCGGGCTTCTAAATGGGTTAGCATTTTGGCTACGTGTCAGCAGAGATGGGAAGTAACGAAGTACAAATACTTCGTTACTGTAACGAAGTACATTTTTCAGTACTTTGTACTTTACTGAGTAATTATTTTTCTGGGTACTTTTTACTTTTATCCGTTACATTTTAACACAAGTATCTGTACTTTTACTCCGCTACATTTTCAAAACAGGCTCGCTACTTTGGTTTTGTGTTAATGTTGCGCCGATGCGTGGCAGATCAAACAAAATGATTACAGCGCTTGATCATCATTCATAGAGGCTGCGGTGACGCTCTGCTGCTGCCTGGCCAGAGTGAGAGTCATTGTGTCAAGTAGGAAAGCACCGGTCTATTTACTTCCTGCAACTAGACTACCAAATAAAACTAATCATATAGCCTACATAACATAATAGCCTAATACCCTATGCTCTTATTTTGAAATCCACGATTTTCATAGGAAGAGGAAGAAAGGTGGTTTAATTCTACCATCATGCTGTAAACCATTCATCTCGTCACAGCTTTCAAACATCAACAATTAATTCACGTGGATTATAACTAACTATGGATTATAAACACAAGACTTTGGCCATATGCTGCTCCTGTAATTCACACGCGTTGGAAATGCGTTCTTTTTTAACCTCCGAAGCTTAGGTGATTCAGTGCAATTGCTTTTTATCTCATGCTGGATAAAGTTCTGTATGGAAAAAGTGAAACGTTCTGCAGACTCTGCACAACTGTAGCTTCGGTCATCTTTGCCTCGCAAAAGCCTTTAGCGTGTGTGTGTGTGTGTGTGTGTGTGTGTGTGTGTGTGTGTGTGTGAGAGAGCGCGCGCGTGCGTGCCCTCATGCATGCATTTGTTTGAATTGATTGATTGAATACTTGATTAGCAGTTCGCATAGCAAACACACTCCTGTATGATTATCATCCATACAGTCTGTATGGCTTATTTACATTGGGGTCCTCTGACAGACATGCAAAACATCTTAAAGCAGGGCTACTCAACTTAGGAAGGCTCAGGGGCCACTCAGCAAAATACCAAGAGTCCAAAGGGCCGCAACCTAAAAATGATGGTCCTATTTTGGACGTTTACAATGATTTTGTAACAGGCTTCATGACAAGCTTAATAATTAAGTAAACACACAGAAAACAGCCACATTTCCATCTATATAAGCCAGGCCAAACCTCATGGAATGAAGACATTATCGAATTTGATCAAATTAGGCTTTATTCACAAAATGTGAAGTAAAAATTAACAGAACTGGTTCAATCGTTTTGTAACCGCCCCTGTGTCTGGGTATGCAAGGCTAGTGAACTTTGGCAATGTAAAGGTATGTTTTCTCATGCCAATAACGCTCCTTTTCATTAATAGGACGGATTTAAAATAAATAGACGTTTATACTTATTATTCAATCACTCAAACCCCAGCATCCCTATTCTTGGGGGACATTCACCAAAAATAGCCGATCTACAAGCTCACCACAAGATGCATTGGAGCTTGTAGATCGGCTAGTTTTGGTCAATCTCCTTCAATGAGCAGTTAGTTGTGTTTAAATTACAAAGCTCAAAGCATCAAACTGTTTTACAAGTACAGTACAACTGGCTGAGTTGAACTTTACTTGAGTTATTTTTCCATAAAACAACAACTCTTAACCAAAAATAGCCGATCTACAAGCTCACAATGCATCTTGTGGTGAGCTTGTAGATCGGCTATTTTTGGTGAATGTCCCCCAAGAATAGGGATGCTGGGGTTTGAGTGATCATTGAATAATAAGTATAAACGTCTATTTATTTTAAATCCGTCCTATTAATGAAAAGGAGCGTTATTGGCATGAGAAAACTTCCCCATTTGGTGTACAAGCATAGTTCCCTGGCTGCTACGATCTGTTGGAATGTGTGTGCACTGTATGTCGGTGCTGACTGGCAGAGTCACGGAGGCAGAGACAAGCACAGACAAGGACTACGTCTTCACTAGCCTAAAACATGACGGTCGCAAGCGTTCATATCGCACGACCGTCATGCGTCTCCACTCCAGTGAGCCCGACTGTGGTTGTCTGCTGCAAAATCTCCGCAGATTTGTCTGTCTGACCGTCTTGTTGTACAATAGATCTAGTGTAGCCGCCAGCATCTCCGCACTACTGTGTTCAGGCTGTGTTCTGTCTGTGCATTGACTGCAATCGCTTCCTGACTACGGAGTCCACCGAGGCTCAAACATCACCGCATTTTGCGTTGCGCGTTAACTTTGACAGGCTTAGAAAAATCATATTTTTATTGGTATTGCCATGACGGGCCGCACAGACAGGCGGCGCGGGCCGCGGGTTGAGTAGCACTGTCTTAAAGTATAACAGTCAGAAATCTGTCTGTCTGTGGATGTGAGATGTATTATAATTATAATTGAACAATGAAAACGACATTCTTATTAGGAAACCTTATCTGTATTTTAACATCAGTCATAATGGTGTAGGCCTACTTGGTGGTCAATTGGCACTTTAAAAAATGGGTTACAAAATCGTGGGATATACATATATTTTTTATAATAATAATGATTGTTCTTGGAGAGTCAAATATTATCTATAACTGGTACTCAGTCTAAAAAAACACTGCTGCATTTAGATTTCACATCATAGTAGGAAACCAATTCTGGGCCAGTTTTAAGACGTATGTTTGGTGGGGATCTTTTAATTTTAATATCCTTAAAATTCTAGAAATATACGGTAAAAATACTTTTACTTTTACTTTAAAAGTACTTTTCAAAGCACGTACTTTTTACTTTTTACTTGAGTAATTATTTGGAATGAGTACTTTTACTTTTACCAAAGTCGTTTTTTTCGCAAGTACTTTTACTTTTACTTAAGTACAGAACGTGAGTACTTTTCCCATCTCTGCGTGTCAGCTAGCTTCCTCCTCTCGACACCCATAGCATTGACTGGAGTGAAAACACAAGCCAGTTGGGAGAGGGTCGACGAAAGCTATAAAGAAGGTCTATGGAGAAATTTCTGGCACTCTAGCACCCCTTGTGGCCGGATGGCACTGTATGAGTTAAAATGTGCGACAGCGGTTACTTTTGAAAATTATTATTATTATTATTATTATTATTATATATATTTTTTAATTAAAATAGTCTATCAATCAGCTTTATTTATAGGTAAAAGGGAGGTGAACATTTGCAGTTCAAGGAGTAAAAGAAGAATTCGAAGTAAAAGAAAAACAAAATGAGCGCAAAAAAGCTTGATGTTAAAATCAGTATCATGTCATTTAAAGAAAATCTAAATCTAAATCACATGCAAATGAATAAGTTGTGAAAATAGCCGATCAACAAGACGGGCTATTTTCTCTACTTTTGTGAGACACACACACACACACACACACACACACACACACACACACACACACACACACACACACACACACACACACACACACACACAGTGAGTTGCCACGGTAACCATTGTTTACACATATTTCCTATCATCAAGGACACGCTCGTCTCCTCACACCTTTCTCACTGTTGCAACATGTATCGTGTGTGTGCGTGTGTGTGTGTGTGTGTGTGTGTGTGTGTGTGTGTGTGTGTGTGTGTGTGTGTGTGTGTGTGTGTGTGTGTGTGTGTGTGTGTGTGTGTGTGTGTGTGTGTGTGTGTGTGTGTGTGTAGTATTGCGTGTGTGTGTGTGTGTGTGTGTGTGTGCGCGTGTGTGCGTGCGTGCGTGTGTGTGTGTGTGTGCGCGTGTGTGCGTGTGTGTGTGTGTGTGTGTGTGTGTGTGTGTGTGTGTGTGTGTGTGTGTGTGTGTGTGTGTGTGTGTAGTTTTGTAGTAACTAATGGTGTTTGTGGTGAAGGGTCTTATCTTTTGTCTAAACAAAGCTGTGTTATTACACTAGAGATTAGGTTCTGCACACATGCATAGGCAAACACACACACACACACACACACACACACACACACACACACACACACACACACACACACACACACACACACACACACACACACACACACACACACACACACAGATTGAACAACAAAGCAATCAGTTTAATTAAAATCATGTCTCCTCTACTAGTTACTTTGCAGACATAAATTATTATAAAACATACATAAAACACTTTAAAGGAGTAGTTCACCCCCAAAATGACTTTTTTCCTATTGATTACTCACCATGGAGAGTAGAGTTCAATAATATTTTTTGGTTTTTGTCACATTCCTAAGACAAACATTTGATTTGAGTAAATTTACCCCCATTGATTCCGGATGGGGACCCGTTTCGAAACGGGTCCCCGTTTCGAAACGGGTCCCCATCCGGAACGAATGGGGGTACATTTATTGTTATCACATTTTTATGTGACAAAAACCAAAAAATATTATTGAACTCTACTCTCCATGGCGTGACTAATAAATTGAAAAAAAGTCATTTTGGGTGTGAACTACTCCTTTAACCCTATTTCCTACCTAGGTGGTTTGAAAATAGCCGATCTACAAGCTTGTAGATCGGCTATTTTCAAACATTTTTTACTTTTACCTTTGGTACTTTAAGTACATTTTGATGGCAATACTTTCATCCTTTTACTCAAGTACATTTTGAATTCTGGACCTTTACTTGTAACAGAGTGCATCTACAGTGCAGTATTGATTCTTTTACTTAAGTACAAAATGTGAGTACCTTTTCCTCCTCTCCTCCTCCTCCCAGGCTGCTGAAAGACGAGCGCGCCTTCTCCTTCATCCCTCGCTCGCGGCTGGAGCTGCCCGACAACTTCCCCAAGGAGATCCCCGGGACCTGCTACTTCCTGGAGGCGGGGACCTCCCACAGCCACGCCTCCCTGACCAGCTCGCGCTCCGCGCCCGCCTCCACCATGCGGAAGCCCTCCTACAACATCGGGACCATGTTCCTACGGGAGACCAGCTTATAGGCCCCCGCGCAGAGACCGGGAGACGCTAAACGTGCTAACGTGCTAACACGCTAACATGCTAACGTGCTAACCATGCGGAAGCCCTCCTACAACATCGGGACCATGTTCCTACGGGAGACCAGCTTATAGGCCCCCGCGCAGAGACCGGGAGACGCTAAACGTGCTAACGTGCTAACACGCTAACGTGCTAACGTGCTAACCATGCGGAAGCCCTCCTACAACATCGGGACCATGTTCCTACGGGAGACCAGCTTATAGGCAGAGACCGGGAGACGCTAAACGTGCTAACGTGCTAATGTGCTAACGCGCTAACGTGCTAACGCGCCAAGCTGGACTCGAGCCTTGTAGGATAACGGCCTCACACACGTTGTGCACCCGTCCACCCTACATGGATCCATAGATGTGCATATGAAATGTGTGACAACTTCGACTTGGAACCTATTACCAATAAGGTCGGGACATCTTTCCGCGATGGAAAATCATCGGGCGGAGCGGGGGCCGCAAAGCCGGTTCCCCGGCTGAAGAACGAGACACCACCTCCTGGCCAAAAGGAGACATTAAAGGAGATCTTTTCTGGCTCATATAGGCTATAAGGCTTCTGGCAAAAACAAAAGGCGTTGGAATAATACATCCTCAGATGGAACTTTGTATTAACACATTGGACGCCGATATTGAATCCATTAAACTGACCTGAATGAGGAAAAGCATTCTGCCGCTAAGCACCATGGGATATGTAGTGTTAATGCGAAAGCAGCACGAAAACAGCACCAGTTTGCACCCTGTTTACCTGGTAACCATGGTAACCAGGTAAGACGTCTCCAGACGTCTGAAGAAAAAGGTGGCAGCCATTGTGGTAAAATGCTTGACGCGGGACAGTTTGGCGGGGGGGAGAGAAAGGGGTCGGTGACATTGACCTCAAAGCCGGGTTACGATAGCAGTCCTGGCTGGACCCCCTGACCTCAAAGACACCCCTCGAGATTAGGAATGGGACGATAAGCGATGTTATCGTTTATCGTGATTAAAAAGAACACTCGCGATAATCGCATCGTGGAGATTTAATTCATCGTGAAATCGTCCTCCGTCATGCACTGTTATCAATTCACCTTTTATTTGCCGAGCTGCATATCGGGTACCATTTAAACCCTCTATAATTGGTAAAAGGTAGTTATAATATAGGTACTTGATACAGTCTTTTTTCTCACTCTCTATCAAATGTCTTTGCCAAAAAAATAGACGATCTACAAGTCGTGTTGTGAGCTTGTAGATTGGCTATTTTTTGGGCAAATGTTCCACTCCGGGATAATGGATTTTGATTATCGCGATGATATTGTATATCGCGATTTCTTTTGTGACAATAATCGTGATATGACATTTTCATATCGTCCCATCCCTACTCGAAATCCACCTCGGCTGTTTTTGTTGTCGCACCCACGCACCACCCACCACCTCCACCTTTCCCCTTCAGACCCCGCCTCCAATCCCCCTCCCCTCCACCCTATGGTCTTAAGGGGCGACGCTACATTTCGTCACTGTTCGGGTGGAAACCTTGTATGTCCAAAAGCGTTCACCTTTCAGGTCAGTGGAACTTAGAAACGTAACGTTCCATTGGAGTCTTTCTTTAGTCACTGAAGCTCTCGTTCATACGTGGCCTGCCGCCTGCCCTCCCTGTTGCCGGTCGTTATTATAGCCGAAAGAAATTCAGAAAGTACAGAAGATAGTCGGATGTACAAGCTGACAACCCTTCGAGTTTCCCCTAACTTTGTCACACGATGAAGTATAAAATAGGACAGGGGTCTTCAACAGGGGGTCCGGGACCCCTAGGGGGTCCTCAGAGTTACTACAGGGGGTCCTCCAAATCTTTGTGTGATAGAAACCTTTTTCTCCTCTTTTATATTAACGATTTGAACCCTAGTGTCCATATTCTGAGAACTTTAGCCAAAAATAGCAGATCTACAAGCTCACAACGCCTCGCAGCACGAGGCGTTGTGAGCTTGTAGATTGGCTATTTTTGGCAAAGAGGTTTGGTGTAGAGGGGAAAAAGAGCAGACCAAGTACAGGGTGAAAGGTCAAGTGTATTAAGTATTGACGGTTCAAGTGGTTAAATATAATATAATTGAAACACAAATTGACATGATTCCAAAATACACTATAATTATGGAATCTATGAAAAGGTTGTGGGGGTCCCTGCTTCATCTCTCTCTCAACTAAGTGGTCCTTGGCCTGAAAACGTTGAAGACCCCTGAAAAAGGACATTCATTTATGACTGCCCGACAGCGAATACAGGTTTATTTTTTAGTAGTCAGCATTGCCTTTTCAGCAGATATGGAGGTATGGACTACAGTAGAGGGTGAGGGTTATCACGTCAGTGAATTGAGCAGAACATTGAGCCATTAATGCAAGGTTAAAGTCCCACTGCGGGTCACCCGTGATTAAAAATCATGGCTCATTAAAAACCATGCACTCATTTAAGGTGCTTATGTTAAACATGCATCAAGTGACACGCTATATTAACGTCATTTTTTAAATATTCCGTTAAGGAGGGCAGATGGGTTGTTGGACTGGAGGTGATCACTATGCTGTAATGAAACACTGTTGGTTTAGACACACGCAGGGGCGTCACAAGGGGTAGGAAAGTGGGACTGAGTTACTGGGGCCCAAGGTGGTGGAGGGGCCCTAATAAGGCACCGAGTGCCGCGCTGCGAGCTTGTAGATCTGCTATTTTTGAAAAGTTGTGAAAATGTGTGAAAATCTTTGAATATATGTATTTTTTAAGCGAACATTTCTAACTCAAATTTTGCTTCTGGGGGTCCCTGAAACTAAATATTTTGAGATCCGTGGCCAAATACATATCATCTTGAGGGTCCTTGACATAGGTTTCTTGCACCCATTTTCCTGATTTTTCAAAAATAGCAGATATACAAGCTCGCAGCGCGGCACTCGGTGCCACGCTGTGAGCTTGTATATCTGCTATTTTTCAATAGTTAACATTCATGGGGGGGCCCGCAGTGAATCCTTGTACCCAGGGCCCAGAATTTGGTGTGACACCCCTGGACACACGCTTTGTCCATGCATACAGGGCCGTCACCATTATGACATTTTACTTTAGCCTAATTACTTTAATTGTCATACGAATAAGTGTGTATAAATATAAGGTGCTGGGAGTGAAAATTATGAATATAATGTAGGGGTGCCTCGCATTATTTATTTTTTTAGGAACCCCTGCTTTAGAGGTTCCCTACTGGTTCTACACAGTGCCATTTGACAGAGGGGCTACATACCGTAGCACTTCTAAGATGGAAGGTTTATAAGACAGAGGGGCTACATACCGTAGCACTTCTAAGATGGAAGGTTCATAAGCAATTTTGTAAGTAACATGTTTACGTAAAGGAATCCCATAATTACATGTATTTCGCTGCGTACCCCCATCTAAAAATATATGGGTCCGTGGTCTAATTCCTTGTAATGACCACTATGCTACAAATCACCAGACTTTCACCTACACACCAAAATCCTGATCCTTAAAAATGTACGTGTCAACATCATGCGCATGTACGTTAACGCAGACATTTCGCTGTTTCTAAACTTGCAACGAGTGCCACAGTAGAATAAGCTTAAATTCCTTTTATAGCCAAGATTACATAAGCAATAGTTGGGTTTTCTAAGTTCGTTTGACTGTAGTCAAAAATGGCTGCCGAGTGGGGTCAAACCACGGAGCTTCTTTCCTATTGGTTGACACCCCCGCGGTCAAAGTTCACCGATGTTGAACTCGGCGCTTCAGACTCGCCAAATGCCACACGTGTCAAAACGCGCCGCAACGAGAAGCTCCGCTCCTACAGAAACATCTGAAAAATGGTGAACATTTTGGAATAACTTAATAATAATAGTAACACAGAATTGTAAAAGAATAGTAATAACACTGGGCCCCTGATTCAGCCCGGGAAAAAGAGTTGTAGAGGCCCTCATTGCGCGCTATAGAGAGATCTCTCTCTATAGCGCTGCTGCTACTCAAAGATTTGCGGCAAAGTGACAAGCCAGTGGGCCAATTACATGAGTTATATTTCGTCGATGTCAGGTGGAAACCTTGTATGTCCAAAACCGTTTGTTTTGTGTTTATCATTTAAAAAATGATTTAAACTAGTGAAAACAGCCGATCTACAAGCACACAACGCCTCGCTTACAAACTTGGAGATACAAGGTTTCGGCCCGACATTGACGATTTACTTTGTTGGCCGCCCAGCCCCCAAAGTGGAACAAAGGCCGACATTCTATTTTATTTTTTTTCGGCCTGGACCGGCCGGGAATGAACCGGCCGTTCGGGAGTTGTCCCGCTTTTCCCAATGGCCAGCACGTCCCTGCTCTCTGGCACCAGATATTTTCAGATGGTGGTGGTGGGTGAGGGCGTTTCTGTGGCCAACACATACATTTCGGGGGTCCTTGACATGAATATGTTTGAGAACCATTGCCTTATAGGGTGCAGTTGTCAGTTTAGGCTGGCAAAAAAATGTTCGATAGATGATCTTTGCTTATAGATAAATTAAAAATTATAATAATTATATGTGAATGAATCGTTCAGTTCTTCTGTTATCACCAATGGGGACGTAAAATTTCTCTGTTGATAGTATTTTGTAATATGAATTGCTATACCTGGAATGGGGAGAACTAATTGTAGCATTAATATGGCCTTGTTCATGTCAATCTCACTCATGAGCCAGACACCATCGTATGAATATCATAGCTGTTGGATGGAAACCTTGTATGCAGGGACGGATTAACCCCCGCGAGGGCCCCTGGCCTATAATTTTTAGGCCCCCCCCCATCCTCCACATTAAAGCCCTTTGCACACAGGCGCGTTTAACCGCACGGATAAAACGGACAATATAATTTTTTGAAAAGAAAACAATGATTCTCTATGACCTCATGCACACCGGCTCCGAATTAGCCGTGCGACGAGTGGCTGCCGCCGTGCGTTTTTTTCTCGATCGAAACCAGTTCGATTCGTGCGTCTTGTCGCATGCGGTAAAAAACTCATCACTCCTTTTATGACTCCTTTTTGGATCCGCAGCGCCGATTCCGCACAGCCTTGCACACCAAATCCGATGCGTTTTATTCATGCCGCAAACGAAAAAAAACGCAACTGTCCTGTGTGCAAAGGGCTTAACACCCCTCCCTCCCGACGCGCACTACCCAGCTCGGATTTTAAGCCATGATGATCATCTGTGGGCCAAAAAAACACCTGTAGACAACAGAGGAGGGGCCCACACATTTGATTATTAATTAATGTATACATTTAATTTTAGTAAATTGTCAGTTCCCCCAAGGGCCCCTGAGAGCCAAGGGCCCCACCGGCCCAATGGTTAATACAGCCCTGCTTGTATGTTTGTTTCCATTGGATCCAATGCAGTTTTTATATCGTTGCTGTTGGGCTAAAATACCTCTTATCTCCATTTTCTAGCGGTTTGTGTTTTTTGTTTTCTTAAATTAACGCCCTACTTGATCATACTACAGTGTTAGCATCAAAACGAGCAGATTTACAAGCTCAAAACGCGTCACGAAGCTTGTAGTAGGGCATTCACCAAATATTCGAATATTCGAATATCAAAGTCACTGTTCGACCTTGTTCACCGAAGTCGAATATTCGCTTATTTTATTTTTTTATATTGTTTTCTCTTTAAAAATATATAGTTTATAAATAATGCTTGGCTAGATAGGAAGTCATAAGAATGAGTTGTCAATACCCCTGGTGGATGAATTTGTTAATGCTCTATACCAGGGGTTCTCAAACCTTTTTAGCCCGTGACCCCCAAAATAAACATATTTGAACTGGGGACCCCCACCCTGACAAAATAGCAGATCTACATGTAGATCGGCTATTTTCACAATGTTCGCCTCTTGCTAACTTAATATTTGACAGTTTGGCCAGTCCTGTCGAATATTCGACTATTCGAATACTTTGAGGTCGAATAATCCGAATACTAAAAATCACTATTCGTGAATGCCCTAGTTTGTAGATCTGTTACCCACTTTTTGAGTTTGAATTCTGAAAGGTAACATGTGGTGTTGGACATTCTGAGGTTTCCTCCCGACAGAGATGATCATTTCACACGCATCCTTGTTTACTTTTCATCGGTTCAATATTCATAGAACCCGCGGACACACGTCATCACTTTCAAACCTGGCCTCCCTCCTATTTTGGGCTTGTCATTATAGGCAAACCTTTTCCAGAAATGAGCTATTTGCACAGTATCCATATTGGAGAGATGTCGGGTCTCTTCTCTCTTCCTTCACAGGTGTTACCCAGGGACGTGCTGGCCATTGGGAAAAGCGGGACAACTCCCGAACGGCCGCTTCATTCCCGGCCGGTCCAGGCCAGCCATTAGGAAAACATTAAATTGTTTGCACAAAAGTAAAAATTAAACTGTTTGCACAAAAGTAGTGAAAACAGCAGATTTGTGTGCTTGTAGATCGGCTGTTTTCACTAGTTTAAATCATTTTTAAAATGATAAATACAAAACAAACGGTTTTGGACATACAAGGTTTCCACCCGACAACGACGAAATATAACTCATGTACAGTAATTGGCCCACTGGCTTGTCACTTGTCATGATCTGAAATGGCAAATCTTTGAGTAGCAGCAGCGCTATAGAGAGAGATCTCTCTCTATAGCACGCAATGAGGGCCTCTCCAACTCTTTTTCCCGGGCTGAATCATAGGCCCAGCACGTCCCTGGTGTTACCAATGATACTAAGTAAGGCTCCGTTCCATTTCATGTATCACAGTGGTTCTCAAACCTTTTATTTCGAGGACCCCAATAACCCCCATAACTCTGAGGGTCCTTTTCCACCAAAAGAACCCTGGTTCCAGAACCAGTGCCGTTCAACTTTCTTGGAACCTTGGTTCGTTCTTGCGAACCGGCCGCGAACCGGCATGCGTTTCCACCAGATTGAACCAGAGGAACCAAGGATTTTGTGGTTCTCGTTCCGAACCAACTTTTACGGTTCGGAACCAACTTGGTTCTTTTTTTTTTTTACTTATAATTTTTATCCCACGATTTTGCAACCCATTTTCACCCAGTGCCAATTGCCTACGTAATCCTGGGCTCTGCGCTCCCTCTGCCGTGCCTGGGGAGACAACGGACTGACCTCATGCTTCCTTCTATGCATGAGTAGTCCAAGTTGTTTCTTTTCACCTGACAGGGGGGATTTCCCCGGGATGGACGTAGCGCGTGGAAGGAACACGTTATTCCGACCAGTTCCTTTCCCCTCCATCAAGCGCCCCGGCTGGCCAGGGGGAAGCATTATTGAGACCAGGATTACTGCATGTTTTTGTGAGGGTATCAACCCTAGGAGACACGGGGAGAACATGCAAACTCCACACAGAAAGGCCCTATCGCCTACCCCACCTAGGGTGTGGGCACTGATGACGCGGAAACCAACTCGGTTCTCGGTGTAAAAGCTCACCTCTGGTTCATCCCACAGGCAGGAGAAAGAACCTGAACCGGTTCTTTGCTGGTGGAAAAGCGCCCTGAGAGTGTGCCATTTGTACACTCTCAGAGTTACGGACCCCCCAAGGAACCACAAGGGTCCCTGGCCCACACGTTGAGACCCACTGGTGTAGCAGGGTGTTTCCACTGAGCAAACATGCACAATATCAACACCCTGACCTGACTGACTCCGTTTGACCAGAATGGAACAGAGCCTTCATTAGCATCATTGGTAACAGCTGAGAAGGAAGTGAGAAGAGACTCAACTTCTCTCCAAAATGGCTGCTGTGCATATGTGGCGGAGAGAGTCGCAGCCCCAGCCTGAAGCCTCAAAAGCCTAGTATCTGCCCTAGTCCCATAAGGATATCCCTTTGGAGTAATGGTTGAGATATTGGACTTTCACACGGGAGACCCGGGTTCGAACCCGGGTGGGGAGGTCCGATTCACCTCTGTTACATTGGTGCCGTGACCCGGATCCGGGCTTCCCCACAGGAGGAGGTCAAAGAGGGGTGAGTGTGGCGGAGAGTCGCAGCCCCAGCCTGAAGCCTCAAAAGTCTAGTATCTGCCCTTGTTCCATAGGGATATCCCTTTGGGGTGATGGTTAAGATATTGGACTTTCACACGGGAGACCCGGGTTCGAGCCCGGGTGTGGAGGTCTGATTCACTACAAGCTCATTGTAAGGTTGTAGATTGGCTATTTTCGCTACTTTCGCTCGACACAGTCATCCGACGAAGTCTAACGTAGTCGTTTGTTTTATGAACGAAAAAATACAAAAAAATATACATGAAGTTACAAGGTTTCAGTCCCACGGTGAGGATGGATTGAAGTGGAAGGTACAGCAGGGGTTAAAAGTGATTTATGTTTTATGTTTGGGTGTTTGTACTTTAGAGTCATACTTCAGCTATGCATTATAGATGTATTAAACAATGCTTTTACCCTCTATTTCAAATCATGAAAACTGAAAAGTATAGTTGTATTCCATCGCGGCATACTTACAGTGTTGCCTTTGGTGATGCTGTCATAAATGATTTTATATTACCGAGAATGATATAGTATGAAACAGTGGTTCTCAACTTTGAAATGTGAAGGTCTCCCCTTAGCTTTGGCAGTGTGCAAATGGACCCTGATGGGTCCATTTGATTCCATTTGTACACTGTCAAAGTTACAGACTCGTAAGGGTCGATTTAGACCCCCATAAAGGAAGAGAACCACTGGTATAAAACACTCGCAATACAAAAAAGAAAACACCACTTTTACTTTTCTGATTAGCGCAGAAATAACTTCTAAGCAATTGCAACTATTGTATCATAAGTGATTACTGTCTGCTCTTTCTCTACCCTTTCAGAAACATTGTAGATCAGGTGAGAGGGCACAAGGCTGCATATCATTTTCTAGTACATGTTTCGGGGATGCATTCTTATGACACACACACACACACACACACACACACACAAAAATCAATCGAATCTTAATTTCTCTGTAATTATTCTGTCTGTTTATAGCAGGATTTCATGCACTGGGGAACAAAATAATGTTGTTCCTAATCGAGCACTGATGAGATTTTCTGGATTTCTTTGTTTTTCTTTTCATACTTTCGTTCAGACGTCATGCTGACTGACTGCTTTCTGTCACTTCGGCTATGTTCACACCGGCTGCCCAAATCAGAGTTTTTTTTATTTTATTTTTTCATTTTTTTACGACCTTATCTAAATTGGAATCAGATTGGTTTAATCAAGTCTAAACAGCTACAAAAAATACAAATAAAATACATGGACTCATGCAAAAAAAATGTAGGCAACATTTGCATGAGTACACATTCCTAGTTTTTTTTTTATTCAAATGTGATTTCTAAAGGTGTGTCTGATGGAATGCAACATAACCTTAGCTTGTAGATTAGCTATTTTCAGAGACAAGACACAGAGATATATGATCAACGTCTCAACAATGTCCGAAAACACGGATCTGGTCACTTAGTGACTTAGTGATTTTCATTTGTTAAAATAAGTGTTAAATAGCTCTATATTCTGATACTAATTGCTATATAATGTTTGTTTGGTCTCTCCAGCTATTTAGTAAACAGAGAATGCATTTTCAAGTTTAGTCACGATACAGATTACACAAGTGAATTTGGAAGTGATATGACACAAAGAAATGAGCAGGCACATTTTTAACTGGAACACAATGTAAGCTGATATAATAGGTACTCTCTCCTGATCAGGCATGTGCCCTTTTATCCGTCTGTAAAAAGTTCCCTCTCCAGACCATAAATGCAGTTTTTACTATGGTGAAAGAAATGAAAATGCCCCTCTTTCCATGCCATACCTGAATGCAGCATTCAAGAGAATCGCCTTGTCCAAACTCTCCTGAACTTGAATGCAGCATCTTATGTTGAAAGAATTGCCCTCTCTGTGTAGGAATCCATGCTGTTACTCCACATCTCCAGTATTGACTTGATCAAGCACCGAAAATAGCCGACCTCCAAGCTCACAACGCGTCGTGACGCGTTGTGAGCTTGGAGGTCTGCTGTTTTCGATATTTTCACCAAAAGGCCCTTTTACAAACTTCAGCCCCTGCCTCTCTAACATTCTCTGCACATCCCTGCTCCTAATTGACTGAAATATTAAAGGAGTAGTTCACCCCCAAAATGACTTTTTTTCTATTGATTAGTCATGCCATGGAGACTAGAGTTCAATAATTTTTTTTGTTTTTTGTCGCATTCCTAAGACAAAAATGTGATAACAATAAATTTACCCCCATTCATTCCGGATGGTGACCCATTTCGAAACGGGTCACCATCCGGAATCAATGGGGGTAAATTTACTCGAATCAAATTTTTGTCTTAGGAATGTGACATAAACCAAAAAATATTATTGAACTCTACTCTCCATGGAATGACTAATCAATAGAAAAAAAGTCATTTTGGGGGTGAACTACTCCTTTAAGGCAACCCACCTGGAAATGTATTTTCTGCGTATTAAAGAGCTGGAGAGACAAGAAGACCTCTGTGACTGAACATAACATGATTACTATCTCAATATCGAACTTAAACGTTTTAACAAAACAAGACAATTTAACCAAAGAATATCACTTACCAGTAGGCTGCCGTATCTTTAAAGGTGATACACCATGCATTTAAAAAGTATTTATGTCATATTGTTTATGTCCCAAAAACGTTTTTCAAAAGGTTTGAGGCTAAATTACCACTCCTGAATAGAGAGCCTCTCTCATTTTTGAATGGCTCTCAGAGCATTTCAGCTGCAGCACCACCTTTGGCCTGAACTGCGCCACCCCCCCAAAATCTTTTTGAAAAAAAAATTTTTTTTTGAAAAAAAAAAAAAATCTTCAAAAACGGCCGATGATGACGTCACAATCGGCAGCAAATCTGGACAGCCTGTTTTAAGAACCCGTGGGATACTTTTAACCTTTGCCTTCTCAAAACCAGAGAAAGACACAACGGTCAGAAATGGGACTTTGTGAGGATAGAAGGTGCTAGTGGGACCCCAAAAAAAGGTTTTAAAAAAAGGAAAAGTGAAATTTCATGGTGTATCACCTTTAACAAGTAACAGTGTGGATCAGACCTAAAGATCCGGTTTGAGAAACACACAAACACACAAAAAAAAAGTCTGATTTGCCTCGGGCTTGTGAACAAAGCCTTCAACACCAGCATAATTAAAGTCATGTGCCATGTTGGATGTGAAACACAGAGGAGGGTAAAACATGTTGGACATGAAACACAGAGGAGGGTAAAACATGTTGGACGTGAAACACAGAGGAGGGTAAAACATGTTGGACATGAAACACAGAGGAGGGTAAAACATGTTGGACGTGAAACACAGAGGAGGGTAAAACATGTTGGACATGAAACACAGAGGAGGGTAAAACATGTTGGACATGAAACACAGAGGAGGGTAAAACATGTTGGACGTGAAACACAGAGGAGGGTAAAACATGTTGGACGTGAAACACAGAGGAGGGTAAAACATGTTGGACATGAAACACAGAGGAGGGTAAAACATGAGAAGGAAACATTGTGTGATTTCCATTCCATATTTCATAGAGATGTTTTATCAGTGACACGTCATTCTGTCTGTGGTCATGAATTCTCACAAGTATTGTCAGAATGGTATTTTTTGATTGATCAATTTCTATGATAAAAAAAACCCTGAATAATAATAATACCATCAGAAGCCTTGTCCTGTTGTTTTGTGTGTTCTGTCTGTCTGTAGCCAAATGTGATCAGCTTCAAGACCCTAAAAGAGAAAATGCGGTGTCTCCTCGGTACCAACGTTTTCACGACTACATTATGAATGAATCAACTAAGCCCAATTTCAAAACATAGTGAAAATATCCAATCTGCAACCTTGTAGATTGGCTATTTTCACTAGTTTGACTAATTTTTTATGTCTTTCTTCTATTTCGCCTTCATTATGATTAAAATTTGTATTGGCCATTTTGCGAGTTTGGCACTCGTGACTCGGCTAAACCCAAAGTTACACAACAGAGCACCTTTTTCTGTGGGAAGGGTCCTGGAAGATAAGGATTACCCGTAAAACAATTGGATATCTGTTCAAATCGGAAGTTTGATGGATTAATTAATTTAAGAGTTTTTCCACAATTCTGTATGTGGCACTATCTAACAGTTGAGGTGCTGGGTTCCCTAAGAACCCCGTCTTCAGCAATCTACAGCTATCTGATTACCGATTATATTACCAAGATATGTGGGGTGGGTCTTCATCACGCTTCTAATTATTATTCCATTATTTGAATAAGCCTTGATTTTCATTTTTATACATCACCCTGACAGGCACTATAAGAGTTGAGGCATTACATTTTGTATAACACGGTTCTATTGTGAAAATAGCAGATCTACATGCTCACAACACCTTGCCAATTTATGACTCCAATATTGGCCAAAGTTTATTTTTTGTCATTTTAGAGGTATTGAAAAGTCCTTAAATTGTCACTTTAGAAATGTGCTGATACCCTCTATACACTTAAACTTTATGTTGGTTAGTTTACAGTTGAGTGAAAAAACAATGTTTCAGATTAAGCTAATCATCTACGGACCCCCACTGGGGGTCCTACTCCTGACCCACAGGTTGAGAACCACTGCTCTAGACCACGATGCACAGGCCATATTGTGAGGTATTACTATTTACAGTTTTACAGGCGTAGACAAGCGGAGGAAATTCTTTGTCGTACTGACTTACAATCGCTCTAAAAATTCAAGGAGCTTTTGTTGATTTGGGAGAACAAATCCCGGCTACCTTGTTACTGTAACAATAGAGAAGCCAATTATTTTGTGCTCCTATTCTTCCAATTTAGTAGTTTTTGTCTACTGTGGCTCATCTGCCAATGAGGAGGCCCCACCGGGAGGTCGTATTGCCTGTTCAACACAGCCTGTTTAAATGAATCACTTAAACACTATAACGTTAATTATAATAATGTAATGTCTTAATTGACCGGGGTCCCTCAGAGCTCCATACCAGGTTCACTAGTATTTCCTACTACACCAAAAGGCCTTGTGATCTTGTAGATCTGTTGTTTTTGCTGAAATCTCTCCGCAGAATACAAGGTGTGTAAGACAAGTATAACAGGACTGTGGCAACTCATGACTCAATGCTCATCGGAAAGGTGAAAATCTGGACAAGATCTGTGGGGGCGCTGTGGAGTAGCTAAGATTTCCGGTGAAATGTTTTCTTTTCTGGCCAAAAAGTGTATTTTAGACGTGAGGTCGTTTACAGTTTACAGTTTAGGCATTTAGCAGACGCTTTTAATCCAAAGCGACTTACAATAAGCAGATACAACATCACAATAATAAACAAGATAATAGGTCAGTACATTAACAGCAATATAACAATGTAAATGGATATCTATCTAGAGAAAAACACAATATAATCAAGTTCTAAAGAAACCTAAAAAACAAATGTTAACTAGCTTCATGTATGGTCATTGATTTTACTGTAGTGCTAAGGGTTTAGGTGGAGTCTGAAAAGGTGAGTCTTCAGTCCACGGCGAAAGGCAGCGAGTGAGTCCGTTGTTCTAAGTGCGACAGGGAGTTTATTCCACAACTTGGGAGCCAAGAGGGCAAACTGTCTCGGACGAGTGGATTTTTGCCCTGGAGTTTTTAGCGAGGGTTCGGTCAGCATCCCTGTGTTGGCTGATCTAAGTGAACGATCAGGGGGGGCTCCGAGTGTTTCCACTAAGGGCTTTCAACTCCCAAAGGCTGTCGTTGTTTTGGTGAGCAGAAAAACTGTATTTTAGATTTTTACTAGAGACGAGAGGCAAGCGTTTCCTGCGGTCACAAGGGATCACTACTGACACATACGGTAGCGTTAAGGAGATCTCCTTCTAACGCTATGGACCAGAGCTAGGGTACCCTAACCCTAACTCTAACCCTTCCAGTACAACCCCGGAAATCAAGAGACAGAGCCTGCAGAGTGTGCGGGCACATGATACTGACCATGATACTGACATGATACTGAGATGACACTGACCATGATACTGACCATGATACTGACCATGATACTGACATGATACTGACATGATACTGACACGATACTGACCATGATACTGACCATGATACTGACCATGATACTGTCATGATATTGACATGATACTGACCATGATACTGACCATGATACTGACCATGATACTGTCATGATATTGACATGATACTGACACGATACTGACCATGATACTGACTATGATACTGTCATGATATTGACATGATACTGACCATGATACTGACCATGATACTGTCATGATATTGACATGATACTGACCATGATACTGACATGATACTGACCATGATACTGACATGATACTGACACGATACTGACCATGATACTGACACGATACTGACCATGATACTGACCATGATACTGACATGATATTGACATGATACTGAGATGATACTGGCCATGATACTGACATGATATTGACATGATACTGACCATGATACTGACATGATACTGACCATGATACTGTCATGATACTGTCATGATATTGACATGATACTGACACGATACTGACCATGATACTGTCATGATACTGACATGATACTGACCATGATACTGACCATGATACTGACCATGATACTGTCATGATACTGTCATGATACTGAGATGATACTGTCATGATACTGACACGATACTGACCATGATACTGTCATGATATTGACATGATACTGACACGATACTGACCATGATACTACCATGATACTGACCATGATACTACCATGATACTGACCATGATACTACCATGATACTGACCATGATACTGACCATGATACTGACATGATACTGACCATGATACTGACCATAATACTGACACAATACTGACCATGATACTGACAAATACTATTACTGACCATGATAATATTTGTCTTTGAAGTGTAGTGGAGTGAAAGTCACGAGTATACCAAAACACAAATCCACAAGTTAAGTTCACTCAAGGGCAGTACTAAACTTACTTCTTTACAGCCCACCAACGGGCTGCAGGTACCCTAATTGGAGAAACACAGCCCTATCTGGTCTGACAGCAGGGACGTGCTGGGCCCCTAATTCAGCCCGGGAAAAAGAGTTGGAGAGGCCCTCATTGCACGCTATAGAGAGAGATCTCTCTCTATAGCGCTGCTGCTACTCAAAGATTTGCCATTTCAGATCATGACAAGTGACAAGCCAGTGGGCCAATTACATGAGTTATATTTCGTCATTGTCGGGTGGAAACCTTGTACGTCCAAAACCATTTGTTTTGTATTTATCATTTAAAAAATGATTTAAACCAGTGAAAACAGCCGATCTACAAGCACACAACGCCTCGCTTGTAGATCTGCTGTTTTCACTACTTTTGTGCAACGGCCTTGTATGATGAAGCAGGGCTTTGCGAAAGCAGGACTTTGCGATTTTTTTTTTTTTTACAAATTTGAAACTTGGAGATTCTGCCCGACATTGACGATTTACTTTGTTGGCCGCCCAGCCCCCAAAATCGAACGAAGGCCGACATTTTATTTAGATTTTTTTCCTATTGGCCGGCCTGGACCGGCCAGGAATGAACCGGCCGTTCGGGAGTTGTCCCGCTTTTCCCAATGGCCAGCACGTCCCTGTGAGGTTCTCATTCACGCTCCGCTGGGCAGGCAGCCGCACTGCAGTGTGGTGCTGTGTGCCTGGACACTGTGAAGTTATGTGCAGGGGCGTCACAAGGGGGGGAAAAGTGGGACTGAGTTACTAGGGCCCTTAATTATATTATACTTTAGCTATTGAAAAATAGCAGATCTACAAGAACTTGAGATATTTTTGAAAAGTCGTGAAAATGTGTAGAAATCTTTGAATACATTTATTTTTAAGCGAATATTTGTAACTCAAATTTTGCTTCTGGGGGGGTCCCTGGAACTAAATATTTTTAGATGGTGGTCTGTGGCCAAATACATAATGGGGGGTCCTTCACATGAAAAGGTTTGAGCACCACTGACATAGAAACATAGGTTTTTCAAAAAACCTTAGAAGGATTTAGAAGACACTTATAGAACAAATGATTTTCAAGTTTTTTCAAAAATAGCATACCTACAAGCTCGCAGCGCGGCACTCGGTGCCGCGCTGTGAGCTTGTAGATCTGCTATTTTTCCATAGTTAAATCACAACCTAATGCGTTTCCCAGTCTAAATGGGTTAAACCCCCCCCTATGAAGAACATTCACGGGGGGCCCCTTAGTGACTCCTTGTACTCAGGGCCCAGGATTTGGTGCGACGCCCCTGGTTATGTGAACTGTGACCAAGGTTCTCAGCATGTCAGAGTGACAGAGTGGAATTATCTCACACCAGAGAGAGAGATAGAGAGAGAGAGAGAGAGAGAGAGAGAGAGAGAGAGAGAGAGAGAGAGAGAGAGTTCATGGAACAAACAAATTACTCCACAGAGCCCTTGATGTCAGCCTGACTTCCTCCCTTGATGGGAGTGTGTGTGTGTGTGTGTGTGTGTGTGCGTGTGCGTGTGCGTGTGCGTGTGCGTGTGCGTGTGTGTGTTGAAAGCATATCGTCTCTGACTCTGTCGTGATGTGGAAACCTCAAATGTCCCAAAATTTTACTTTTGAGGATTCAAAATTCGAAAGCGTCAAAAGCAGCAGATCTACAAGCTGGGAGGGGGGGAGAGAGAGAGAGAGTAGTGTAGAGGGGGTTAAACGGAGTAGAGAGGGGAGGTTGTGAGAATAAAGTGTTGGAGAGGTGAAATAAACAAGTTGACGTCATGATTATGCTGCTGCAAGTGGCTTCATTTCAAAGGATGCAGAAATGACCAAGAAGATGAAGGCTTGGATTCTCTCTCCCCCTCCAGTGATGCTTTCCTGACATTTGAGCACTTCACTGCGCCGTGTGAGCGAGTGTGTGTGCGTGCGTCCGTGTGCGTCTGTGTGTGTGTGTGTGTGTGTGTGTGTGTGTGTGTGTGTGTGTGTGTGTGTGTGTGTGTGTGTGTGTGTGTGTGTGTGTGTGTGTGTGTGTGTGTGTGTGTGTCTGTGTGATGATGATGAAAGAGGGTGGTCACACTTTCCAGTGCCCCGTGCCAAGCAACTTTGCGTAATACCCCCTTAATACCCCCTTAATACCCCCTTAATACCCCCTCAAAGACCCACTTTGGGAACCACTGGCCAAGGGGCCCTGGCCAGTGGTTCCCACACAAGGCCACCGAAATCCCCCAATTCAGGAGAAATTCTGGAGAAAGGCCAACCCAGGATCATGGCAAATAGATGGGGTAAAAATCCAGGAGACTCCTGCATAATCCAGGAGTGTTGGCAAGCCTGGTCCAGGGGTGCCAGGACACCCAGAACCATTCCAAAAGAATACCTTCCAACCCAATGAATGACCTGATTTTAACTTAACAGGATAAGACATGCGTTTCCCAAATGCCCTTTGACATTAGTTTTTTTTTTTTTTTTTTTTTTAAGATTATGAGTACTGACCGTTGGATGATATATGTCAATATGAGAATTCTTCTCACCATCTGATTGTCTTCAATGATTTGAAAAGTTCAAAGCCATCACTTCAATTTAGAAAGTGAAGAAGGTGAAGTAGAAAGTAGACAAAAGTACAGAGAAGGGCATGGAAATAATAACAATAAAACACTTGACTTTTAAATCATTTTTTTTAAATGGGTTACAAATTGCTCCATCTACTGCTCCATCATTGCTTCCCTCTCAGCTTTCCTACTTACTGTCTTAATAAAATAAAATAAAATAAAGTTCAAAAAGATGAGGACTAACCACTCTGCCTTTTTAAAAACAAAGCATGTGTTCTCCATCGTGTCTACTGGACTAGTATAAATTTTAGTATTTTATTTATGGTAATGTTATTTTATTGACCACTCATTTTGTATGTCCGTGGCAAAAATATCATTTGAGGAAAATGTCCATCACAAGCGCATAGAGTAAGTAGACAGAACAATACTTAATCGCACAAAAGTAACCCGCAAGGGTCCATTTGGTTACATTTGTATAGTTGAGAGTAACACATGGTTACTCCCTCACATCACGTCAAGTCATTTAAACTTTGAATTCACATTAAGGCTGTGATTTAATTGTCTACTTGCATGTAAAAGCTTTAGACATTTCTCAGACACTCTTGTCCTGAAGGACATTACAAAGGACAACGTTTTGAGCAGTGTTGGGGAAGTTACTTTGAACGCGTAACTTGTACAGTTACAAGTAACTCACCATGGCAGTAACTTGATCAAGTTAAAGTAACCCTAACCCTAACCCATACCCCCTGGAGAAATGTAACTTATAAAGTTTCAAGTTACATACTTTTTTTCAGCGTTAAATTCAGAATGTACATTTGGTGTAGGCCTACATGAAACAAAATATAATATCCTACAAAAAAAGTTTTATGTTTTATTTAAAAAACAAAAGAAGAAGATTATGATCTGTTGAGGACATTTGATTGTCAATCTTAACAAAACTTAAATGTGAAATTACAACTTTGCTTGTAACTTCTTGAAACTTGTAACTTGAGCCAAAAATTACCCAAAAAGTATCTCAGTTACTTGACGAGTTACAGAAATATGAATGTAACTCAGTTACCAGCAAGTTACAACAAAATGTAACTTAGTTACGTAACTCAGTTACATGTAACTTTAACTTCCCCAATGCTGGTTTTGAGTAAGCGCCATGATGAACCCTAGACCAGTGGTTCTCAACTTGTGGCCGCGACCTCCAAAATAATCATATTTGAACTACCCTGCACAAGCACTTGGAATTGTAGGAGTTGGCATTACATTTAGTTTGACTAGACCTATTCCATTGTGAAAATAGCCGATCTACATGCTATTTTCACAATTAGCCGATCGCTATGCCCCTCCTAAAGCCGTCCTCGTCCAATGCCAAGTTAGCAACAGGTTACTAACGCAGCAGACTTGGCAAGCTGCCATGGCGGCGCGCATCGGTGTACCGCTAGTCTGGCTGCTAGATAGAGATGGGATTTATGGTTCTTTGAAGTGAACCGGATCTCTGAGATCCGTTCCTTTCAAAGAGCCGTTCAAAAGACTGGCTCATTTTAGTTACTGGTTACTTTGTAGATTTTGATTATGATTGTAAATCACTTCCACCCAAATAGGCCTGTACATTTTGGCCATTGGATACATTTCTGGCATTTGAAAATAGGTGATCTACAAGCTCACAATGTGTCACGTTGCGATGCATTGTGAGCTTGTAGATCAGCTATTTGCAAATGATTTTTCTACATTTTACTCATTAGAAAACCTGTGAAACAGGACATTCTGCATAATGAGTACGTTCTAATATTGGTACTTTAAGTAGCCTACATTTTGATACCAATACTATTTTACTTTTACTCTAGTAGCCTACATTAATAACATTCCAAACTTGATTGCAGTATTGATATGTTTACCTAAGTAAAGAAATGTAGTACTTTTCCCACCACTGTTCATAGAAAGGAACGGCTCCCTACTGTGAACCGAATCATATCGTTCATTTCAAAGAGCCGTTCAAAAGACTCGATTCGTTCGCGAACGTCCCACCCACTCGCTTCCGTGTCACAAACACTGAAACAAAAACAGAACGGATTGCACTGACCTACACAAACCAACCCACGGGAATAATTTAGGAGCACTTCATGAGAAAATATAACTGGTAACACTTGTGTACTGTATGTTAATCTGACTTTAGTATAGGCTATTGTTTTCTTCCTGGACGTTTGTGGCAGGTTAGTCTGCAGCTGGGTGCTATTGCTGCACGCCGCCATGGCAGCTTGCCAAGGCACCCGCCTTAGTAACCTGTCGCTAAACGTGGCATTGGGCAAGCACGGCTTTAGGAGGGGCATAGCGATCGGCTAATTGCTGCCTCTAATATTTGACAATTTGACCAATGTTTGAAAGTCCTTAAATTGTCACTTTACCCTGTATACACTTAGGGACAGAACGAAATTTATGGAGGGGGGTCACTGGAGGAAATGTATATGCCCTGATATAAAATGCTATGACCCTCCCTCTGTATGTGGGAAAAAATCAGTGGCCCTCCCCAACCAAAAAAAGAAAAGAAGATGGCCCTCCCCTAAAACATAACATTTTATACATGAGTAAAATGATCCCTAAAAACATAAACTTATTCATAAACGCAACTGCAGTAATAATAGCACTATATACGAGAACATGAATAAAGCAAATTCACCTCCCCCTATGAGACTCGAACCAGCGGCCCCACGGGACGAATGGATCGTTAGCACAGTGACTAATGCACTGAGCTATCTTCACAGATAACATTTTAGTGAATAAAAGTGAACTCTAGAACTTAAGCTACCACTTCTATATCATATGATGTTACAGGACTTAGGAGAAGGCTATGAATGTTTAATCTGTAAACTCACCGCTTCATCTATCTGTCTGGGAAATTTTATACGCAAATGTGAAAGTGAAGAAAAATGCTTTCCATTGGAACACTGCCATCCTTTAAGATGATCCACTGCCGGCCGAACTTAACCCTATATATTAAAACAGGGATGCCATATGTTTCATCAATGAGACTATCCCTAAAAGATTCCCGTTGTGGTGGAGAAAGAAAAAAAGACGAAAAAACCTCGAAGCCAAAATCAAAATCCAAACAGCCACACACACGCAATTCCAGTAGGACTTGCCTAACCCCTCTGATCTTCTTGTTGTCCGTGCTCTTCTCTAATTTAGTTTCGAGTCTGACAAGACTCTCCTCAGCAGAGAGGGTCTGCAGCGAAGCTCTTAAATTGTGATCCAAGTAACTTTTAGTACGCACATTTGTTCTCTTGATGTTGTAAGACGCCATGTTTGTTGTGTTCTGAACTTTTCCCTCTGACTAAAAGTATTGTCGCTGCCAGGAAGAGCGTCAGTGATTGGCCAGAAACTGCACACGCCTACTGGCTGGATAGGCCAAGCTAAATGATTGACACATAGAAGGAACAATGGGAAAGGCTCAATAGCCCAGCTGTTGGGAAAAACCAAGATAAGCAACGGAGGGGTGTCAATGACTATTGTTGTACTATTATTCAGGAAAGCTGTAAAGAAAATATGCATATAAAATCCGGGCTCATTTTAAAAATAAAAATTGGATGACCCTCCCTTGGACTCAAAGTAAAATTTGATGACCCTCCCTCAAACTAAAACTAAAAAGACATGACCCTCCCCTATTTTCCTCCAGTGACACCCCTCCATAAATTTCCCTAGGTCCCAAGGCTACTGTATGTTGGTCTGTTTACTGTTGAGTGAGAAAACAATGTTAACATTTGTGACCCAGCATAGCAGAGGGGCAGTCATTTCGGAAAGCACAGCTTTAGAACAGCCCTGAAATTACTTTTTTTTATTTTATTTTTTCTAAAATGGGATAAAGCCACAAAAGCATTTCATAAATATCAGGCTACATTTCAATTAAACGCCAGAGCTTAACTCTGCATGTAAATAAGACTTTTTTTTTAATTCATGTGAAGAGAAACCTCACATTTTGCAGGTTACATTTCATCTAAAAGGCTGAATTTCTCAGATCTAGTATTTCTGCATGGCATAACTCTATAAGCCATATCTACAAAACTGTTGGGTCAATCTTCACAACCAATGTATCATTTTGTAGCTATGATTCCCAGCGTTCAAATGAAATGAAAAAATGAAAATGAAAAGAAATGCAATGACTAGCCCTCAGCTGTGTTCGGTCACATTTAGCTAAACATCTGGGGATCCCCCCAAAATAATTTGGGGACCCCTCTGGGTTTCCCGACCCATAGGTTGAGAACCATTGCCCCTGACAACACACAGGGCATGTGGTTTTCGGTAAATTCTTGCACTCGAGAAATTGGACCGCAAGAAAACTATTACACGCTACGAAGCGATTATGACGGCAAAGGGAAATCAAACCTAGCATCTCTCTAATTAACATACTTGGCTTCTTGTAAATAGGTAAACAACACGAGAGGACCTGACGTGAACCCAGGGTTTAACCCATTTAGGCCTAGCATTATTGAACGCTTTAACCAGTGAAAAATAGCAGATATACAAGCTCACAGCGTGGCACCGAGTGCCGCACTGCGAGCTTGTAGATCTGCTATTTTTGAAAAAGTCGTGAAAATGTGTGCAAATCTTTGAATATATGTATTTTCAAAGTGAACGTTTGTAACTCAAATTTTGCTTCTGGGTGGTCCCTGGAACGAAATATTTTGAGATGGGGGTCCGTGGCCAAATAAATATCATTTTGGGGGTCCTTCACATGAAAAAGTATGAGAACCACTGACATAGTAGTCTCTCAAGAACAGACTAACTGAGCTCCATTTAAGTGAAAAGGACCTGTTCTTTGACGATGGCTGGCCAGATTGCTGACATAGAAACATAGGTTTTTCAAAAAAACCTTAGAAGGATTCAAAAGACACTTATAGAATCGGGTCAAAATTCTAATTTTCACAATTTTTCAAAAATAGCAGATCTACAAGCTCGCAGCGCGGCACTCGGTGCCGTGCTGTGAGCTTGTATATCTGCTATTTTTCAACAGTTAAAGCATAAAATAATGATACACAAAATGTGTACCCCGTT
>NC_137817.1:5741472-5771472 GCF_963921795.1 Nannobrachium achirus
CTACTAATACCATGGAACTGGACCTGAGGGCTAGGGATAGGGCTAGGGATAGGGCTAGGGCTAGGGATAGGGCTAGGGTTAGGGCTAGGGTTAATAACTACTAATACCATGTAACTGGAACTGAGGGCTAGGGCTAGGGATAGGGTTAATAACTACTAATACCATGGAACTGGACCTGAGGGCTAGGGATAGGGCTAGGGTTAGGGCTAGGGTTAATAACTACTAATACCATGTAACTGGACCTGAGGGCTAGGGCTAGGGATAGGGTTAATAACTACTAATACCATGGAACTGGACCTGAGGGCTAGGGATAGGGATAGGAATAGGGCTAGGGCTAGGGATAGGGCTAGGGTTAGGGCTAGGGTTAATAACTACTAATACCATGTAACTGGACCTGAGGGCTAGGGCTAGGGACAGGGTTAATAACTACTAATACCATGGAACTGGACCTGAGGGCTAGGGATAGGGCTAGGGATAGGGCTAGGGTTAGGGCTAGGGTTAATAACTACTAATACCATGTAACTGGACCTGAGGGCTAGGGCTAGGGATAGGGTTAATAACTACTAATACCATGGAACTGGACCTGAGGGCTAGGGATAGGGCTAGGGATAGGGCTAGGGCTAGGGATAGGGCTAGGGTTAGGGCTAGGGTTAATAACTACTAATACCATGTAACTGGACCTGAGGGCTAGGGATAGGGTTAATAACTACTAATACCATGGAACTGGACCTGAGGGCTAGGGATAGGGATAGGGATAGGGCTAGGGATAGGGCTAGGGTTAGGGCTAGGGTTAATAACTACTAATACCATGTAACTGGACCTGAGGGCTAGGGCTAGGGATAGGGTTAATAACTACTAATACCATGGAACTGGACCTGAGGGCTAGGGATAGGGCTAGGGTTAACTAGAAAAGAAAATTTCCAAGAAATTTTAAGTGTGCCTGCAGCTCGCTAAGTCTGTGCAACCTTGTGTAGCGGTTGGTGTTAGCATTAGCGTTACATTTTTTTACATTAGCATTTTTTGCATAAGCTTTAACATTATGGTTCTTCATATGACACCACCCACAGCCATTTCGACTAATTAGTGGCGTTTTGGCGCATTTTCGGCCGTTATCACGGGTCGCACTTTAAAGACAGTTTTTTTTTTTGAGAAAAAAAAATTTTTGAGAAAAAAAAATATTTTGAGAAAAAAAATTTTGAGAAAAAAAAAATTTTGAGAAAAAAAATGTTTTGAGAAAAAAAAATTGAGAAAAAAAAATTTTGAGAAAAAAAAAATTTTGAGAAAAAAAAAAATTGAGAAAAAAAAATTTTTTGAGAAAAAAAGAATTTTGAGAAAAAAAAATTGAGAAAAAAAAATTGAGAAAAAAAAATTGGAGAAAAAAACATTTGAGAAAAAAAAATAGGGCTAGGGCTAGGGATAGGGCTAGGGTTAGGGCTAGGGTTAATAACTACTAATACCATGTAACTGGACCTGAGGGCTAGGGCTAGGGATAGGGTTAATAACTACTAATACCATGGAACTGGACCTGAGGGCTAGGGCTAGGGATAGGGCTAGGGCTAGGGATAGGGCTAGGGTTAGGGCTAGGGTTAATAACTACTAATACCATGTAACTGGACCTGAGGGCTAGGGCTAGGGATAGGGTTAATAACTACTAATACCATGGAACTGGACCTGAGGGCTAGGGATAGGGCTAGGGTTAGGGCTAGGGCTAGGGATAGGGCTAGGGTTAGGGCTAGGGTTAATAACTACTAATACCATGTAACTGGACCTGAGGGCTAGGGCTAGGGATAGGGTTAATAACTACTAATACCATGGAACTGGACCTGAGGGCTAGGGATAGGGCTAGGGATAGGGCTAGGGCTAGGGATAGGGCTAGGGTTTATAACTACTAATACCATGTAACTGGACCTGAGGGCTAGGGCTAGGGATAGGGTTAATAACTACTAATACCATGGAACTGGACCTGAGGGCTAGGGCTAGGGATAGGGATAATAACTACTAATACCATGGAACTGGACCTGAGGGCTAGGGATAGGGCTAGGGATAGGGCTAGGGCTAGGGATAGGGCTAGGGTTAGGGCTAGGGTTAATAACTACTAATACCATGTAACTGGACCTGAGGGCTAGGGCTAGGGATAGGGTTAATAACTACTAATACCATGGAACTGGACCTGAGGGCTAGGGATAGGGCTAGGGATAGGGCTAGGGCTAGGGATAGGGCTAGGGTTAGGGTTAGGGCTAGGGCTAGGGACCTGAGGGCTAGGGATAGGGCTAGGGTTAATAACTACTAAAACCATGGAACTGGACCTGAGGGCTAGGGATAGGGCTAGGGATAGGGCTAGGGCTAGGGATAGGGCTAGGGTTAGGGCTAGGGTTAATAACTACTAATACCATGTAACTGGACCTGAGGGCTAGGGATAGGGTTAATAACTACTAATACCATGGAACTGGACCTGAGGGCTAGGGTTAGGGATAGGGCTAGGGCTAGGGATAGGGCTAGGGTTAGGGCTAGGGTTAATAACTACTAATACCATGTAACTGGACCTGAGGGCTAGGGCTAGGGATAGGGTTAATTGCGACCGTAAGGTCGCAGTTTAGTATGAAAACCTCCACCGGCCGTCCGTCCGTCCGTCCGTCCGTCCGTCCGTCCGTCACACACGTCACACCTTTGCCCTGCTCAATGTATACGTGTAACGCCTGATACTGAGGTGATGTGTCACTGTGACATCACAGATACTGAGGTGATGTGTCACTGTGACATCACAGGTGAGATCGCAGTGATGTCAGATACTCAGAGCAGGGATCTCCATATTTAGGCATAAACAGGTGACATCACAGTGATGTCAGATACTCAGAGCAGGTATCTCCATATATGGGCATAAAATGGATTCTGTTAGGGATCTCCATACTGTATATGGGCATAAAAGGGATTAGTGATGTCAGATACTCAGAGCAGGGATCTCCATATATGGGCATAAAAGGGATTAGTGATGTCAAATACTCAGAGCAGGGATCTCCATATATGGGCATAAAAGGGATTCAGATGGAGATTCAACTTCAATGAGTAACAATGGCAAACTGTCAACTGCCCGTATGTCTTGATAATTGGTAAAACAAACTTTTGGCCTATTTGTGGCTTATCATCACATCCAAACATCTTAAGATACTCAGCTAGTGGGGAATGCTCTCTTCCCTGGTGAGAATTGCCCCTTTATATAGGGCTTGTTTGTGTATTGTATGACATCACGCCACATCATCAGCTGTGGACTCTGTGATGTCATCGTATCTCCATATATGGCCATCTCCGTATATGGAGATATAAGTCGTCCATGCCCAGGTATGGGCTGGTGAGGTCAGACTTTGTGTGATGGGTAGGTTATCTCCATATATGGAGATTCAACATTCCAGGTGTAACTATGGCTGCCCGTATGACGTGAGAGGTGGAGGCTGTGATATTTGTGGAGATAAGCGACCAACGGTCGCTTATCTCCCGATTAGGGAGTCTTACTGGTAAATACTAATACCATGGAACTGGACCTGAGGGCTAGGGATAGGGCTAGGGCTAGGGATAGGGCTAGGGTTAGGGCTAGGGTTAATAACTACTAATACCATGTAACTGGACCTGAGGGCTAGGGCTAGGGATAGGGTTAATAACTACTAATACCATGGAACTGGACCTGAGGGCTAGGGATAGGGCTAGGGCTAGGGATAGGGCTAGGGTTAGGGCTAGGGTTAATAACTACTAATACCATGTAACTGGACCTGAGGGCTAGGGCTAGGGATAGGGTTAATAACTACTAATACCATGGAACTGGACCTGAGGGCTAGGGATAGGGCTAGGGTTAGGGCTAGGGCTAGGGATAGGGCTAGGGTTAGGGCTAGGGTTAATAACTACTAATACCATGTAACTGGACCTGAGGGCTAGGGCTAGGGATAGGGTTAATAACTACTAATACCATGGAACTGGACCTGAGGGCTAGGGATAGGGCTAGGGCTAGGGATAGGGCTAGGGTTTATAACTACTAATACCATGTAACTGGACCTGAGGGCTAGGGCTAGGGATAGGGTTAATAACTACTAATACCATGGAACTGGACCTGAGGGCTAGGGCTAGGGATAGGGATAATAACTACTAATACCATGGAACTGGACCTGAGGGCTAGGGATAGGGCTAGGGATAGGGCTAGGGCTAGGGATAGGGCTAGGGTTAGGGCTAGGGTTAATAACTACTAATACCATGTAACTGGACCTGAGGGCTAGGGCTAGGGATAGGGTTAATAACTACTAATACCATGGAACTGGACCTGAGGGCTAGGGATAGGGCTAGGGATAGGGCTAGGGCTAGGGATAGGGCTAGGGTTAGGGTTAGGGCTAGGGCTAGGGACCTGAGGGCTAGGGATAGGGCTAGGGTTAATAACTACTAAAACCATGGAACTGGACCTGAGGGCTAGGGATAGGGCTAGGGATAGGGCTAGGGCTAGGGATAGGGCTAGGGTTAGGGCTAGGGTTAATAACTACTAATACCATGTAACTGGACCTGAGGGCTAGGGATAGGGTTAATAACTACTAATACCATGGAACTGGACCTGAGGGCTAGGGATAGGGATAGGGCTAGGGCTAGGGATAGGGCTAGGGTTAGGGCTAGGGTTAATAACTACTAATACCATGTAACTGGACCTGAGGGCTAGGGATAGGGATAGGGTTAATTGCGACCGTAAGGTCGCAGTTTAGTATGAAAACCTCCACCAGCTGTCCGTCCGTCCGTCCGTCCGTCCGTCCGTCCGTCCGTCCGTCCGTCCGTCACACACGTCACACCTTTGCCCTGCTCAATGTATACGTGTAACGCCTGATACTGAGGTGATGTGTCACTGTGACATCACAGATACTGAGGTGATGTGTCACTGTGACATCACAGGTGAGATCGCAGTGATGTCAGATACTCAGAGCAGGGATCTCCATATTTAGGCATAAACAGGTGACATCACAGTGATGTCAGATACTCAGAGCAGGTATCTCCATATATGGGCATAAAATGGATTCTGTTAGGGATCTCCATACTGTATATGGGCATAAAAGGGATTAGTGATGTCAGATACTCAGAGCAGGGATCTCCATATATGGGCATAAAAGGGATTAGTGATGTCAAATACTCAGAGCAGGGATCTCCATATATGGGCATAAAAGGGATTCAGATGGAGATTCAACTTCAATGAGTAACAATGGCAAACTGTCAACTGCCCGTATGTCTTGATAATTGGTAAAACAAACTTTTGGCCTATTTGTGGCTTATCATCACATCCAAACATCTTAAGATACTCAGCTAGTGGGGAATGCTCTCTTCCCTGGTGAGAATTGCCCCTTTATATAGGGCTTGTTTGTGTATTGTATGACATCACGCCACATCATCAGCTGTGGACTCTGTGATGTCATCGTATCTCCATATATGGCCATCTCCGTATATGGAGATATAAGTCGTCCATGCCCAGGTATGGGCTGGTGAGGTCAGACTTTGTGTGATGGGTAGGTTATCTCCATATATGGAGATTCAACATTCCAGGTGTAACTATGGCTGCCCGTATGACGTGAGAGGTGGAGGCTGTGATATTTGTGGAGATAAGCGACCAACGGTCGCTTATCTCCCGATTAGGGAGTCTTACTGGTAAATACTAATACCATGGAACTGGACCTGAGGGCTAGGGATAGGGCTAGGGCTAGGGATAGGGCTAGGGTTAGGGCTAGGGTTAATAACTACTAATACCATGTAACTGGACCTGAGGGCTAGGGCTAGGGATAGGGTTAATAACTACTAATACCATGGAACTGGACCTGAGGGCTAGGGATAGGGCTAGGGCTAGGGATAGGGCTAGGGTTAGGGCTAGGGTTAATAACTACTAATACCATGTAACTGGACCTGAGGGCTAGGGCTAGGGATAGGGTTAATAACTACTAATACCATGGAACTGGACCTGAGGGCTAGGGATAGGGCTAGGGTTAGGGCTAGGGCTAGGGATAGGGCTAGGGTTAGGGCTAGGGTTAATAACTACTAATACCATGTAACTGGACCTGAGGGCTAGGGCTAGGGATAGGGTTAATAACTACTAATACCATGGAACTGGACCTGAGGGCTAGGGATAGGGCTAGGGATAGGGCTAGGGCTAGGGATAGGGCTAGGGTTTATAACTACTAATACCATGTAACTGGACCTGAGGGCTAGGGCTAGGGATAGGGTTAATAACTACTAATACCATGGAACTGGACCTGAGGGCTAGGGCTAGGGATAGGGATAATAACTACTAATACCATGGAACTGGACCTGAGGGCTAGGGATAGGGCTAGGGATAGGGCTAGGGCTAGGGATAGGGCTAAGGTTAGGGCTAGGGTTAATAACTACTAATACCATGTAACTGGACCTGAGGGCTAGGGCTAGGGATAGGGTTAATAACTACTAATACCATGGAACTGGACCTGAGGGCTAGGGATAGGGCTAGGGATAGGGCTAGGGCTAGGGATAGGGCTAGGGTTAGGGTTAGGGCTAGGGCTAGGGACCTGAGGGCTAGGGATAGGGCTAGGGTTAATAACTACTAAAACCATGGAACTGGACCTGAGGGCTAGGGATAGGGCTAGGGATAGGGCTAGGGCTAGGGATAGGGCTAGGGTTAGGGCTAGGGTTAATAACTACTAATACCATGTAACTGGACCTGAGGGCTAGGGATAGGGTTAATAACTACTAATACCATGGAACTGGACCTGAGGGCTAGGGATAGGGATAGGGCTAGGGCTAGGGATAGGGCTAGGGTTAGGGCTAGGGTTAATAACTACTAATACCATGTAACTGGACCTGAGGGCTAGGGCTAGGGATAGGGTTAATTGCGACCGTAAGGTCGCAGTTTAGTATGAAAACCTCCACCAGCTGTCCGTC
Source organism: Nannobrachium achirus (assembly GCF_963921795.1). Lineage (NCBI taxonomy): Eukaryota > Metazoa > Chordata > Actinopteri > Myctophiformes > Myctophidae > Nannobrachium > Nannobrachium achirus. Next base: position 5,748,391 of record NC_137817.1, read on the forward strand.
CGTCCGTCCGTCCGTCCGTCCGTCCGTCCGTCCGTCCGTCCGTCACACACGTCACACCTTTGCCCTGCTCAATGTATACGTGTAACGCCTGATACTGAGGTGATGTGTCACTGTGACATCACAGATACTGAGGTGATGTGTCACTGTGACATCACAGGTGAGATCGCAGTGATGTCAGATACTCAGAGCAGGGATCTCCATATTTAGGCATAAACAGGTGACATCACAGTGATGTCAGATACTCAGAGCAGGTATCTCCATGTATGGGCATAAAATGGATTCTGTTAGGGATCTCCATACTGTATATGGGCATAAAAGGGATTAGTGATGTCAGATACTCAGAGCAGGGATCTCCATATATGGGCATAAAAGGGATTAGTGATGTCAAATACTCAGAGCAGGGATCTCCATATATGGGCATAAAAGGGATTCAGATGGAGATTCAACTTCAATGAGTAACAATGGCAAACTGTCAACTGCCCGTATGTCTTGATAATTGGTAAAACAAACTTTTGGCCTATTTGTGGCTTATCATCACATCCAAACATCTTAAGATACTCAGCTAGTGGGGAATGCTCTCTTCCCTGGTGAGAATTGCCCCTTTATATAGGGCTTGTTTGTGTATTGTATGACATCACGCCACATCATCAGCTGTGGACTCTGTGATGTCATCGTATCTCCATATATGGCCATCTCCGTATATGGAGATATAAGTCGTCCATGCCCAGGTATGGGCTGGTGAGGTCAGACTTTGTGTGATGGGTAGGTTATCTCCATATATGGAGATTCAACATTCCAGGTGTAACTATGGCTGCCCGTATGACGTGAGAGGTGGAGGCTGTGATATTTGTGGAGATAAGCGACCAACGGTCGCTTATCTCCCGATTAGGGAGTCTTACTGGTAAATACTAATACCATGGAACTGGACCTGAGGGCTAGGGATAGGGCTAGGGCTAGGGATAGGGCTAGGGTTAGGGCTAGGGTTAATAACTACTAATACCATGTAACTGGACCTGAGGGCTAGGGCTAGGGATAGGGTTAATAACTACTAATACCATGGAACTGGACCTGAGGGCTAGGGATAGGGCTAGGGCTAGGGATAGGGCTAGGGTTAGGGCTAGGGTTAATAACTACTAATACCATGTAACTGGACCTGAGGGCTAGGGCTAGGGATAGGGTTAATAACTACTAATACCATGGAACTGGACCTGAGGGCTAGGGATAGGGCTAGGGTTAGGGCTAGGGCTAGGGATAGGGCTAGGGTTAGGGCTAGGGTTAATAACTACTAATACCATGTAACTGGACCTGAGGGCTAGGGCTAGGGATAGGGTTAATAACTACTAATACCATGGAACTGGACCTGAGGGCTAGGGATAGGGCTAGGGATAGGGCTAGGGCTAGGGATAGGGCTAGGGTTTATAACTACTAATACCATGTAACTGGACCTGAGGGCTAGGGCTAGGGATAGGGTTAATAACTACTAATACCATGGAACTGGACCTGAGGGCTAGGGCTAGGGATAGGGATAATAACTACTAATACCATGGAACTGGACCTGAGGGCTAGGGATAGGGCTAGGGATAGGGCTAGGGCTAGGGATAGGGCTAGGGTTAGGGCTAGGGTTAATAACTACTAATACCATGTAACTGGACCTGAGGGCTAGGGCTAGGGATAGGGTTAATAACTACTAATACCATGGAACTGGACCTGAGGGCTAGGGATAGGGCTAGGGTTAGGGCTAGGGCTAGGGATAGGGCTAGGGTTAGGGCTAGGGTTAATAACTACTAATACCATGTAACTGGACCTGAGGGCTAGGGCTAGGGATAGGGTTAATAACTACTAATACCATGGAACTGGACCTGAGGGCTAGGGATAGGGCTAGGGATAGGGCTAGGGCTAGGGATAGGGCTAGGGTTTATAACTACTAATACCATGTAACTGGACCTGAGGGCTAGGGCTAGGGATAGGGTTAATAACTACTAATACCATGGAACTGGACCTGAGGGCTAGGGCTAGGGATAGGGATAATAACTACTAATACCATGGAACTGGACCTGAGGGCTAGGGATAGGGCTAGGGATAGGGCTAGGGCTAGGGATAGGGCTAGGGTTAGGGCTAGGGTTAATAACTACTAATACCATGTAACTGGACCTGAGGGCTAGGGCTAGGGATAGGGTTAATAACTACTAATACCATGGAACTGGACCTGAGGGCTAGGGATAGGGCTAGGGATAGGGCTAGGGCTAGGGATAGGGCTATGGTTAGGGTTAGGGCTAGGGCTAGGGACCTGAGGGCTAGGGATAGGGCTAGGGTTAATAACTACTAAAACCATGGAACTGGACCTGAGGGCTAGGGATAGGGCTAGGGATAGGGCTAGGGCTAGGGATAGGGCTAGGGTTAGGGCTAGGGTTAATAACTACTAATACCATGTAACTGGACCTGAGGGCTAGGGATAGGGTTAATAACTACTAATACCATGGAACTGGACCTGAGGGCTAGGGATAGGGATAGGGCTAGGGCTAGGGATAGGGCTAGGGTTAGGGCTAGGGTTAATAACTACTAATACCATGTAACTGGACCTGAGGGCTAGGGCTAGGGATAGGGTTAATTGCGACCGTAAGGTCGCAGTTTAGTATGAAAACCTCCACCAGCTGTCCGTCCGTCCGTCCGTCCGTCCGTCCGTCCGTCCGTCCGTCCGTCCGTCCGTCACACACGTCACACCTTTGCCCTGCTCAATGTATACGTGTAACGCCTGATACTGAGGTGATGTGTCACTGTGACATCACAGATACTGAGGTGATGTGTCACTGTGACATCACAGGTGAGATCGCAGTGATGTCAGATACTCAGAGCAGGGATCTCCATATTTAGGCATAAACAGGTGACATCACAGTGATGTCAGATACTCAGAGCAGGTATCTCCATATATGGGCATAAAATGGATTCTGTTAGGGATCTCCATACTGTATATGGGCATAAAAGGGATTAGTGATGTCAGATACTCAGAGCAGGGATCTCCATATATGGGCATAAAAGGGATTAGTGATGTCAAATACTCAGAGCAGGGATCTCCATATATGGGCATAAAAGGGATTCAGATGGAGATTCAACTTCAATGAGTAACAATGGCAAACTGTCAACTGCCCGTATGTCTTGATAATTGGTAAAACAAACTTTTGGCCTATTTGTGGCTTATCATCACATCCAAACATCTTAAGATACTCAGCTAGTGGGGAATGCTCTCTTCCCTGGTGAGAATTGCCCCTTTATATAGGGCTTGTTTGTGTATTGTATGACATCACGCCACATCATCAGCTGTGGACTCTGTGATGTCATCGTATCTCCATATATGGCCATCTCCGTATATGGAGATATAAGTCGTCCATGCCCAGGTATGGGCTGGTGAGGTCAGACTTTGTGTGATGGGTAGGTTATCTCCATATATGGAGATTCAACATTCCAGGTGTAACTATGGCTGCCCGTATGACGTGAGAGGTGGAGGCTGTGATATTTGTGGAGATAAGCGACCAACGGTCGCTTATCTCCCGATTAGGGAGTCTTACTGGTAAATACTAATACCATGGAACTGGACCTGAGGGCTAGGGATAGGGCTAGGGCTAGGGATAGGGCTAGGGTTAGGGCTAGGGTTAATAACTACTAATACCATGTAACTGGACCTGAGGGCTAGGGCTAGGGATAGGGTTAATAACTACTAATACCATGGAACTGGACCTGAGGGCTAGGGATAGGGCTAGGGCTAGGGATAGGGCTAGGGTTAGGGCTAGGGTTAATAACTACTAATACCATGTAACTGGACCTGAGGGCTAGGGCTAGGGATAGGGTTAATAACTACTAATACCATGGAACTGGACCTGAGGGCTAGGGATAGGGCTAGGGTTAGGGCTAGGGCTAGGGATAGGGCTAGGGTTAGGGCTAGGGTTAATAACTACTAATACCATGTAACTGGACCTGAGGGCTAGGGCTAGGGATAGGGTTAATAACTACTAATACCATGGAACTGGACCTGAGGGCTAGGGATAGGGCTAGGGATAGGGCTAGGGCTAGGGATAGGGCTAGGGTTTATAACTACTAATACCATGTAACTGGACCTGAGGGCTAGGGCTAGGGATAGGGTTAATAACTACTAATACCATGGAACTGGACCTGAGGGCTAGGGCTAGGGATAGGGATAATAACTACTAATACCATGGAACTGGACCTGAGGGCTAGGGATAGGGCTAGGGATAGGGCTAGGGCTAGGGATAGGGCTAGGGTTAGGGCTAGGGTTAATAACTACTAATACCATGTAACTGGACCTGAGGGCTAGGGCTAGGGATAGGGTTAATAACTACTAATACCATGGAACTGGACCTGAGGGCTAGGGATAGGGCTAGGGATAGGGCTAGGGCTAGGGCTAGGGATAGGGCTAGGGTTAGGGTTAGGGCTAGGGCTAGGGACCTGAGGGCTAGGGATAGGGCTAGGGTTAATAACTACTAAAACCATGGAACTGGACCTGAGGGCTAGGGATAGGGCTAGGGATAGGGCTAGGGCTAGGGATAGGGCTAGGGTTAGGGCTAGGGTTAATAACTACTAATACCATGTAACTGGACCTGAGGGCTAGGGATAGGGTTAATAACTACTAATACCATGGAACTGGACCTGAGGGCTAGGGATAGGGATAGGGCTAGGGCTAGGGATAGGGCTAGGGTTAGGGCTAGGGTTAATAACTACTAATACCATGTAACTGGACCTGAGGGCTAGGGCTAGGGATAGGGTTAATTGCGACCGTAAGGTCGCAGTTTAGTATGAAAACCTCCACCAGCTGTCCGTCCGTCCGTCCGTCCGTCCGTCCGTCCGTCCGTCCGTCCGTCCGTCCGTCACACACGTCACACCTTTGCCCTGCTCAATGTATACGTGTAACGCCTGATACTGAGGTGATGTGTCACTGTGACATCACAGATACTGAGGTGATGTGTCACTGTGACATCACAGGTGAGATCGCAGTGATGTCAGATACTCAGAGCAGGGATCTCCATATTTAGGCATAAACAGGTGACATCACAGTGATGTCAGATACTCAGAGCAGGTATCTCCATATATGGGCATAAAATGGATTCTGTTAGGGATCTCCATACTGTATATGGGCATAAAAGGGATTAGTGATGTCAGATACTCAGAGCAGGGATCTCCATATATGGGCATAAAAGGGATTAGTGATGTCAAATACTCAGAGCAGGGATCTCCATATATGGGCATAAAAGGGATTCAGATGGAGATTCAACTTCAATGAGTAACAATGGCAAACTGTCAACTGCCCGTATGTCTTGATAATTGGTAAAACAAACTTTTGGCCTATTTGTGGCTTATCATCACATCCAAACATCTTAAGATACTCAGCTAGTGGGGAATGCTCTCTTCCCTGGTGAGAATTGCCCGTTTATATAGGGCTTGTTTGTGTATTGTATGACATCACGCCACATCATCAGCTGTGGACTCTGTGATGTCATCGTATCTCCATATATGGCCATCTCCGTATATGGAGATATAAGTCGTCCATGCCCAGGTATGGGCTGGTGAGGTCAGACTTTGTGTGATGGGTAGGTTATCTCCATATATGGAGATTCAACATTCCAGGTGTAACTATGGCTGCCCGTATGACGTGAGAGGTGGAGGCTGTGATATTTGTGGAGATAAGCGACCAACGGTCGCTTATCTCCCGATTAGGGAGTCTTACTGGTAAATACTAATACCATGGAACTGGACCTGAGGGCTAGGGATAGGGCTAGGGCTAGGGATAGGGCTAGGGTTAGGGCTAGGGTTAATAACTACTAATACCATGTAACTGGACCTGAGGGCTAGGGCTAGGGATAGGGTTAATAACTACTAATACCATGGAACTGGACCTGAGGGCTAGGGATAGGGCTAGGGCTAGGGATAGGGCTAGGGTTAGGGCTAGGGTTAATAACTACTAATACCATGTAACTGGACCTGAGGGCTAGGGCTAGGGATAGGGTTAATAACTACTAATACCATGGAACTGGACCTGAGGGCTAGGGATAGGGCTAGGGTTAGGGCTAGGGCTAGGGATAGGGCTAGGGTTAGGGCTAGGGTTAATAACTACTAATACCATGTAACTGGACCTGAGGGCTAGGGCTAGGGATAGGGTTAATAACTACTAATACCATGGAACTGGACCTGAGGGCTAGGGATAGGGCTAGGGATAGGGCTAGGGCTAGGGATAGGGCTAGGGTTTATAACTACTAATACCATGTAACTGGACCTGAGGGCTAGGGCTAGGGATAGGGTTAATAACTACTAATACCATGGAACTGGACCTGAGGGCTAGGGCTAGGGATAGGGATAATAACTACTAATACCATGGAACTGGACCTGAGGGCTAGGGATAGGGCTAGGGATAGGGCTAGGGCTAGGGATAGGGCTAGGGTTAGGGCTAGGGTTAATAACTACTAATACCATGTAACTGGACCTGAGGGCTAGGGCTAGGGATAGGGTTAATAACTACTAATACCATGGAACTGGACCTGAGGGATAGGGCTAGGGCTAGGGATAGGGCTAGGGCTAGGGTTAGGGTTAGGGCTAGGGCTAGGGACCTGAGGGCTAGGGATAGGGCTAGGGTTAATAACTACTAAAACCATGGAACTGGACCTGAGGGCTAGGGATATGGCTAGGGATAGGGCTAGGGCTAGGGATAGGGCTAGGGTTAGGGCTAGGGTTAATAACTACTAATACCATGTAACTGGACCTGAGGGCTAGGGATAGGGTTAATAACTACTAATACCATGGAACTGGACCTGAGGGCTAGGGATAGGGATAGGGCTAGGGCTAGGGATAGGGCTAGGGTTAGGGCTAGGGTTAATAACTACTAATACCATGTAACTGGACCTGAGGGCTAGGGCTAGGGATAGGGTTAATTGCGACCGTAAGGTCGCAGTTTAGTATGAAAACCTCCACCGGCTGTCCGTCCGTCCGTCCGTCCGTCCGTCCGTCCGTCACACACGTCACACCTTTGCCCTGCTCAATGTATACGTGTAACGCCTGATACTGAGGTGATGTGTCACTGTGACATCACAGATACTGAGGTGATGTGTCACTGTGACATCACAGGTGAGATCGCAGTGATGTCAGATACTCAGAGCAGGGATCTCCATATTTAGGCATAAACAGGTGACATCACAGTGATGTCAGATACTCAGAGCAGGTATCTCCATATATGGGCATAAAATGGATTCTGTTAGGGATCTCCATACTGTATATGGGCATAAAAGGGATTAGTGATGTCAGATACTCAGAGCAGGGATCTCCATATATGGGCATAAAAGGGATTAGTGATGTCAGATACTCAGAGCAGGGATCTCCATATATGGGCATAAAAGGGATTCAGATGGAGATTCAACTTCAATGAGTAACAATGGCAAACTGTCAACTGCCCGTATGTCTTGATAATTGGTAAAACAAACTTTTGGCCTATTTGTGGCTTATCATCACATCCAAACATCTTAAGATACTCAGCTAGTGGGGAATGCTCTCTTCCCTGGTGAGAATTGCCCCTTTATATAGGGCTTGTTTGTGTATTGTATGACATCACGCCACATCATCAGCTGTGGACTCTGTGATGTCATCGTATCTCCATATATGGCCATCTCCGTATATGGAGATATAAGTCGTCCATGCCCAGGTATGGGCTGGTGAGGTCAGACTTTGTGTGATGGGTAGGTTATCTCCATATATGGAGATTCAACATTCCAGGTGTAACTATGGCTGCCCGTATGACGTGAGAGGTGGAGGCTGTGATATTTGTGGAGATAAGCGACCAACGGTCGCTTATCTCCCGATTAGGGAGTCTTACTGGTAAATACTAATACCATGGAACTGGACCTGAGGGCTAGGGATAGGGCTAGGGCTAGGGATAGGGCTAGGGTTAGGGCTAGGGTTAATAACTACTAATACCATGTAACTGGACCTGAGGGCTAGGGCTAGGGATAGGGTTAATAACTACTAATACCATGGAACTGGACCTGAGGGCTAGCGATAGGGCTGGGGATAGGGCTAGGGCTAGGGATAGGGCTAGGGTTAGGGCTAGGGTTAATAACTACTAATACCATGTAACTGGACCTGAGGGCTAGGGCTAGGGCTAGGGTTAATAACTACTAATACCATGTAACTGGACCTGAGGGCTAGGGATAGGGATAGGGTTAATAACTACTAATACCATGGAACTGGACCTGAGGGCTAGGGATAGGGATAGGGCTAGGGTTAGGGCTAGGGTTAATAAATACTAATACCATGGGACTGGACCTGAGGGCTAGGGATAGGGCTAGGGATAGGGATAGGGCTAGGGTTAGGGCAAGGGTTAATAACTACTAATACCATGTAACTGGACCTGAGGGCTAGGGCTAGGGATAGGGTTAATAACTACTAATACCATGGAACTGGACCTGAGGGCTAGGGTTAGGGCTAGGGATAGGGCTAGGGCTAGGGATAGGGCTAGGGTTAGGGCTAGGGTTAATAACTACTAATACCATGTAACTGGACCTGAGGGCTAGGGCTAGGGATAGGGTTAATAACTACTAATACCATGGAACTGGACCTGAGGGCTAGGGATAGGGATAGGGCTAGGGTTAGGGCTAGGGTTAATAACTACTAATACCATGTAACTGGACCTGAGGGCTAGGGATAGGGATAGGGTTAATAACTACTAATACCATGGAACTGGACCTGAGGGCTAGGGATAGGGATAGGGCTAGGCCGCTAGGGTTAGGGCTAGGGTTAATAAATACTAATACCATGGGACTGGACCTGAGGGCTAGGGATAGGGCTAGGGATAGGGATAGGGCTAGGGTTAGGGCAAGGGTTAATAACTACTAATACCATGTAACTGGACCTGAGGGCTAGGGCTAGGGATAGGGTTAATAACTACTAATACCATGGAACTGGACCTGAGGGCTAGGGATAGGGCTAGGGATAGGGCTAGGGCTAGGGTTAGGGCTAGGGTTAATAACTACTAATACCATGTAACTGGACCTGAGGGCTAGGGATAGGGCTAGGGATAGGGCTAGGGCTAGGGATAGGGCTAGGGTTAGGGCTAGGGTTAATAACTACTAATACCATGTAACTGGACCTGAGGGCTAGGGCTAGGGATAGGGTTAATAACTACTAAAACCATGGAACTGGACCTGAGGGCTAGGGATAGGGCTAGGGATAGGGCTAGGGCTAGGGTTAGGGCTAGGGTTAGGGCTAGGGTTAATAACTACTAATACCATGTAACTGGACCTGAGGGCTAGGGAGAGGGTTAATAACTACTAATACCATGGAACTGGACCTGAGGGCTAGGGATAGGGATAGGGCTAGGGCTAGGGATAGGGCTAGGGTTAGGGCTAGGGATAATAACTACTAATACCATGTAACTGGACCTGAGGGCTAGGGCTAGGGATAGGGTTAATAACTACTAATACCATGGAACTGGACCTGAGGGCTAGGGTTAGGGCTAGGGATAGGGCTAGGGCTAGGGATAGGGCTAGGGTTAGGGCTAGGGTTAATAACTACTAATACCATGTAACTGGACCTGAGGGCTAGGGCTAGGGATAGGGTTAATAACTACTAATACCATGGAACTGGACCTGAGGGCTAGGGATAGGGCTAGAGATAGGGCTAGGGCTAGGGATAGGGCTAGGGTTAGGGCAAGGGTTAATAACTACTAATACCATGTAACTGGACCTGAGGACTAGGGCTAGGGATAGGGTTAATAACTACTAATACCATGGAACTGGACCTGAGGGCTAGGGATAGGGCTAGGGATAGGGCTAGGTTAGGGAGTGAAGACTTCAATATATTGTCCTAGGCCAAGTCAATGCCTAAGGTGCAGTATAGAGAAAAGTGCTTTCGCCATCTTGTTTTTAAAAAGAAAGAATGTTGCAATTTTAAATTGGGCTGGTTCCCCTAGTTCATAAAAGAGAGATTGTGAGACTGTGCATGGCACGATGGTCAAATTTCGTGAGCCAGAAGTGTTCTTATTTCTGACCGCATACCAATGGCTTTCAGATGTATACATTGTTCATAACTAACAACCCTATTCTCCCCCAATAATAGATCACAGTTATTGTCCACGACATTGCAAGCGGCGCGAAGGCCAGCGGACCTTGGTCCTGCTCTTCGCGCCCGAGCGCCGCAGGCGCGAGTGCCCGCGAAGAGCGGGCCAGGGCCGCGCGGCCGGCGGAGCGCCGCGCGAGTTACGAAGCCGTGGTGGATGTAATCGTTCTATTTATGCCCAGGCCGTAAGGCCTGGGCAAGCGCACGATAAACGCCATGTTAATTTACTTACTTACAATAAGCAGATAAAACATCACAATAATAAACAAGATAATGTGTCAGTACATCAACAGCAATTCAACAGCAGCAACAGCTATTCAACAACAGTAACAGCTATTCACTTTACATTTCAATAGATCCCCTTGGAGATTAAGTAAAGTGGTCCTGACTTATCACACCTTGGGTGAGAAAGACATCTGATGCCCCATCAGGCCCTGTCCTATTGTTCCCCCCAGGGGTGAGATGTGTTGATGATTCTGCTGAGTTTCTATCTGTCTACTGTTCTAGGGACATTAGTCTCCCCTTCATGTTCAGCCCCGCTGGGAACATTGTGTCCAATTTGTCTATCCATCGTCTCTCATGGTGTCTCCTTTGGCCCATGGTCCAATGTGGGTTATGTTCTAGCCCGGTCACAGAGAGGGCTTCTATCCCATGTGTCCTAAAGTGTCGTACAATCACTAATGTGTTTTGTTTGTCATTATTAATATTGTACTTGTGTTGGTTAATTCTATCTGCTATCGTGTTACCTGTCTCTCCTACATATTGTAGGTTGCATTTGCTGCATGTGATCAGGTAGACCGAGTTGGTTGTGTTCTGGTGTATGTTCTGCTTTATTTCATATACTATTTTTGTAGTTTTACTTTTCACCAGCCTTTTGGGTTGAAAGTATTCTGGTGTGCGTGGTGGTCTGTTTGAATCCGCCAGTCTGCTTTTAACCAAATAATCCTTGAGACCAGGGCAGGAAATTCACGGCGGCCACGGCGGCCATGGCCGTCGTTGCCCCTCTCTTTGGCCGTGTGCCCCTCGAAAAATGACATGCCCAAACGGCCACAGTGGCCGTGGTGCCCTGGCGCCCACAGCAGTCCATTAACTGCTTTTTACCGTTTATTCCTCTGCGCGATTTTCCAGTCATTACGGTAACAGCAGTGCGTGGTTGGTTGAGCTGCGCACATGACCAGAAGTAGATTCCATTTACGCTCGTAGTAGCAGCATAGCAGCCGCCGCATAGTGGAGCTGCCGGAGTCCCGCGACACAGTGTTTATACAAGTTACAACACAAAAACATCACCGGGCTAAACGGGAGTTTTATCTAACGCAGCCTGTTGAATAAATCCGAATGTGCGAACGAATGCCTTCAAACGGAGCTCTGCTGAGCTCAGGACAACAACCAAAATGCAGCACAAGGGAACCAAAAGCCATTCTTTCCCCAAGAGGCTGAGCTGTCAGAAAGAACATTATTGTTGAGAAAGGGATCACTCCGCGAACGGGAGGGAGGAGTTTGTGTGCGTGTGTGCGTGCGTGCACATGGCCAGTGGTGGAAAAAGTACTCAAATGTTTTACTTAAGTAAAAGTATCAATAGCCTACTGCAATGTAGAAATACTTCCGTTGCAAGTAAAGTCCTCAAATTCCAAATATACTTGAGTAAAAGTACAAAAGTATTGGTATCAAAATGTAGTTAAAGTACCAAAAGTAAAAGTACAACATTATTGAAAATAGCAGATCTACAAGCTCACAACCTTGAGCTTGTAGATCTGCTATTTTTTTCTACAAGCTTGATTATTTTCAAATAGCCTAAATAGGGATAAAGTGGTTCATGTATGTTTAATAATATTATAATTTATTATGCAAAGTAACTGGTAACTAAAGATTTCAAATAATTGTAGTGGAGTAAAAGTACAATATTTGGATCCGAGATGTAGTGGAGTAGAAGTAAGTGTTAGAAATACTCAAAATTACAATAAACAATTAAGTACAATACTTAGGTAAATGTACTTAGTTACTTTACACCACTGCACATGGCAAAACAGAAATAAACAGGTTCTTGATATTTATTTAATTGAAAGGTATTACATTAAACCTTAACGTTTAAGCTAAATTAATTATGACCGTGTGGCGTGGACTTAAAATCATTGTTTTAATGATGGCCTTCCTGCCCTGGCACTTGGCCTTTGTGCCCTCAAAAAGTTGACAACACCAAAGGCCAATTGGCCTTGCCCCTAAACTGACGAAATTCTAGGCCTGCTTGAGACATTTGTTCTTTCTGAAGGCAGATATAATTGTGAAGTCCTCCAATAGGCCCTCTGCTCTGTTCTCAAAATTTCTTTTCAATCTGGTGTTTGCTATTCTACTCTGTGTAGAGAAGGTTGTTACGAGGGCAATTTTTGGCCTTTCGTCCCTCTCTCTTATCTGTTGGAAGGTATCATAAGCTTTTCTCAGAAATGTCCGTGAGTATCCCCTGTGTCTCAATGCGCTAAAAAGTGTTTTACAGGCTATTCTAAAGTCACTGATTTGAGTACAGATCCTTTTAAACCTTAAAAGTTGTGACTTTACTATTCCTGTGTAACAATGAGCCGGGTGAAAGGATGTCTTGTGTAAAAGTGCATGTGTGTCTGTGGGCTTAAAGAAGACCTTCAGATCCAGCTTTTGGCTAGTTCCAAAATCTGGTCCCTTGAACACTGTTACGTCCAAGAAATCTATTTTCTCTGCACTCAGTACGTACTTGATTGTGATTGACCTGTGGTGTGTGTTCAAAGTGTTGATAAACTCTTTGAAGTCCTCTTCACTATAAGGCCAAATCCCAAATATGTCATCCAGGAATCTATAATAGTGGCTTGGTTGTTGCCTGCATTGCTGTAGAGCTGTCTGTTCCCAAAGGCTCATATAAATGTTGGCAAAACTGGGGGCAAACCTTTTCCCCATAGCTGTGCCCTTTATCTGGAGATAATACTTGTTGTTAAATTCGAAATCATTCTGTGTTAGATTTAGTTCTAGCAATTCCAGCAGTTCTTCATCTGGTCTGCTGCTATCTGGGTACTTTTGGCATGTTTCTCTCACTGCTCGCAATCCAGCCTCCATTTCAATGTTTGTGTATAATGAATCTATATCAATGGAGAACAGAAAGGCATCCTGTGGAATTGAAATGTCCTTTATTTTCTCCAAAAAATGATATGTATCCTTAATATAGCTGGGATGTCTGGTTGAGAGTGGCTGGAGAAAGTGTTCTATGTACTCAGCGGTGTGATACGTTTCACTAGAACAATCACTTACAATTGGTCTCCCAGGGGGTACTTGGTACGGTATAGTCCAGTTTTCTGGGCTCTTATGTATCTTTGGCAGTAAGTAAAACACTCTGGGTCTAGGAGTGTCTTGACCTAGTAAATAGGTCTCTTGTTTTGCATTAATGTGTCTCTTTCTCCTCAGTTTCTGTATAATCTCTTTGGCTTTGATTGCTGTCTGTTTGTAAATCGGCTCTTCTAGTTGTCTGTAATGGTCAGGGTTGCTGAGCTGCCGTTCACCCTCCAGCAGATATTGGTGTCTGTCCATTAAAACAATGCACAACCCTTTGTCTGCTGGCTTAATAACTATGTCTTTGTTATTCGCTAATGATCTAAGTGCGGCCACTTGTAATTTCGTCAGATTGTCTTTTTCCCTAAAGTGTGCTGGGATACTGTTAATACAAATTTGGTCAGCTGTAATCAGCTGTTTTAGGCTGTTTGGGAGACTCCCGTTTGCGGGTTCCCAATTGGATTTTGGCTGGAAGGGTGGGATTTCCTCCTCGTTTCCTACCCCAAAGTGGGTAGCCAATTTCAGCCTTCTGTGAAATATTGCCATGTCTTTCTTGAGAGTTTTGGTTTGGTTTTTGTAAATGTCTAGCGTAGGTACAAATGAGAGTCCCATTTCTAACAATTCCCTTTCATGTTGATTCGGCTGGAAATAGTTGGATAAATTAATGAGGTTACTCATTTTATCCGTATCAGGCCCCGTTTGATTTTGGCTTGTGGGGCGATCTAGTTTAAACAAGCTAGCCAGTGGGTCAGCATATGTTCGCCTGTCTTGTCCTTCCAGTGGATCAGAGCGTCATCAGTTTCGAAATCCCTTTCATCTAATTTGGGAATGAAATTAGCTTTTTCTATCTCCATGTTTAAGTTTTCTAAAATCCCTTTTTCCGCATGGTGTAGTCTATCTGAAAAGTTAATTAGTGGCATGTGTATCTTGGCATGTGGGAACGTATCCTGGGCCATTGTGAGAAGTGTCGCAATGCTTTTCTTACCTGAGACAGTGGTCCCTGCCTCTTTGTTGTTGATTCCGAGTGAAATAATGCAGTGTGCTACTTCCGTGTTGATTCTTGTTCTCTTCAGTAAATCCACTGCGTTGATGAACTTCATCCCTGAATAGGACTCGATTTGTAAATCCTTTCGTGAAAAGGCCGGCATCCTAGCGAGGTTTGAGTCTCCGAAGATGAGTATTCTTCTGTTTGGTCGTAGTGCCCAGTGGTTTGTGCTATTTTTCTTCCCTTTTCGGTGGTATCCTGGTTCCTTCAGTTGTTCCATTCTTCTCTCTGATCGTCTGTGATTGGTGTTGTTTTCTGCGGTGGGGCCCGTGTTTTCCCTTGGATCCTGGTCTGTTTCCTGTGGTCTTCTTGAGCAGGTTCTTCTGTTGGTTCTCTGTGGTTGTGGTGTGCTCTCTGGAGTCCTCCTTTCTTCTGTGTCCTGGCTTGGTTCCATGGTGATTAAATCCGGGTCTTCTTGTTGGTTATTTCTTTTCTTCTTTTGTTTCTTCTGAGGAGGGTTTTTTGGTGGTTGTCTCGTCAGGTCTGGGAAATCCTCCTGCGATAAGTGGTGCAGTTGTACTGCTGTTGTCCTTCTTCTGGTTGGTCTTGGAACTGTAGGAGAAGGGGGGGAGGGGGAGCTGGAAAGAGGCAAGGGTAGGGAGGGGGACACTGGGATTGGAAGGGGAGGAGGGGGGGATGGGTTTGTAGGAAGGGAGGGTGGTGTGTGTGTGTTCTCTGTTGTTGTGTTCTCTGTTGTTGTGTGTGTGTTGTGTTGTGTTGTTGTTGTGTTTTCTAACATCTCTGTGACTATTTCTCGGGCCTTGTTTATTGCGGTTTCTTTCAGTCTTTTACCTAGATTTTTCTTTGCCCACTTGCTAGCTATCAAAAATGCTTTGTGTCCGTCTGTTAAGCAGAGGGCTAGCTCTTCTTTTGTGGTTCTGATTAGATCTGTGTAATGTTCTCCCAGCATTATCAGCGTTGTACTGCACCAGTTTCTAGCATTCCCTTCTAGCCCTAGTGTTGTTTGTGGTGATGGCTGTGCTGGTTTGATTAAATTAATTAATTCTTGTGTTTTTCTAATGATACCTATTGGTGGTCTGCCAGAATCAGTTACATTCTGCAGATGGTGTGTTGCGGTTATCAATTTGTTCATTACTCTAATTGTCTTCCTAAAGTTATCAATTTCTGCAGTGTTTGTATGGTTGTGTGTGTGTGTGTTGTTCCTCACCCTACTCACCTGTTCGTGTCTGTTTGGTCTGTTGTCTCACCGGGGGGGCCGCTGTTGGGACCCAGGTTCCCTCCATTGTCCCACTCCTCTGGGACGATGGCCTGTTCCCTGAGGGTGCCCTCTGGGTCTGTGGTCTGTTCTGACCGGTCCCTGTTGGAACGATGGTTCCTGTCTGGGATGGTGGTCCGTTCTCTCAGGGTTCTGTCTGGGCCTAGAAGGCCCCCAGTTCCCCTGGTTCTCTGCTCTCCTGTGGTCTCTTCCGTGATGCATGCTACGTTTCGGACTGGTTTGTCCTTCGTCAGGCAATTGATTCTGTTAAAGAATGATTTGATGTCCCCTGGTCTCCAGTCTTTATGTGCTTGGAGGGGGCGGACTTTTAGTTTCAGTCCTTTGTTTAATTGGTTTGGTGGGTGTGGCTTGTTTGCCTTTGTGTTGTTCTCATCCAATGGAGAGGTGTTTTTCTCTCCTCTTTGTTCTGTTTTTTTTAGAAATGATTTGAGGAGTTCCTACTGGTAAATACTAATACCATGGAACTGGACCTGAGGGCTAGGGATAGGGCTAGGGCTAGGGATAGGGCTAGGGTTAGGGCTAGGGTTAATAACTACTAATACCATGTAACTGGACCTGAGGGCTAGGGCTAGGGATAGGGTTAATAACTACTAATACCATGGAACTGGACCTGAGGGCTAGGGATAGGGCTAGGGCTAGGGATAGGGCTAGGGTTAGGGCTAGGGTTAATAACTACTAATACCATGTAACTGGACCTGAGGGCTAGGGCTAGGGATAGGGTTAATAACTACTAATACCATGGAACTGGACCTGAGGGCTAGGGATAGGGCTAGGGTTAGGGCTAGGGCTAGGGATAGGGCTAGGGTTAGGGCTAGGGTTAATAACTACTAATACCATGTAACTGGACCTGAGGGCTAGGGCTAGGGATAGGGTTAATAACTACTAATACCATGGAACTGGACCTGAGGGCTAGGGATAGGGCTAGGGATAGGGCTAGGGCTAGGGATAGGGCTAGGGTTTATAACTACTAATACCATGTAACTGGACCTGAGGGCTAGGGCTAGGGATAGGGTTAATAACTACTAATACCATGGAACTGGACCTGAGGGCTAGGGCTAGGGATAGGGATAATAACTACTAATACCATGGAACTGGACCTGAGGGCTAGGGATAGGGCTAGGGATAGGGATAGGGCTAGGGTTAGGGCTAGGGTTAATAACTACTAATACCATGTAACTGGACCTGAGGGCTAGGGCTAGGGATAGGGTTAATAACTACTAATACCATGGAACTGGACCTGAGGGCTAGGGATAGGGCTAGGGATAGGGCTAGGGCTAGGGATAAGGCTAGGGTTAGGGTTAGGGCTAGGGCTAGGGACCTGAGGGCTAGGGATAGGGCTAGGGTTAATAACTACTAAAACCATGGAACTGGACCTGAGGGCTAGGGATAGGGCTAGGGATAGGGCTAGGGCTAGGGATAGGGCTAGGGTTAGGGCTAGGGTTAATAACTACTAATACCATGTAACTGGACCTGAGGGCTAGGGATAGGGTTAATAACTACTAATACCATGTAACTGGACCTGAGGGCTAGGGATAGGGATAGGGCTAGGGCTAGGGATAGGGCTAGGGTTAGGGCTAGGGTTAATAACTACTAATACCATGTAACTGGACCTGAGGGCTAGGGCTAGGGATAGGGTTAATAACTACTAAAACCATGGAACTGGACCTGAGGGCTAGGGATAGGGCTAGGGATAGGGCTAGGGCTAGGGATAGGGCTAGGGTTAGGGCTAGGGTTAATAACTACTAATACCATGTAACTGGACCTGAGGGCTAGGGATGGGGTTAATAACTACTAATACCATGGAACTGGACCTGAGGGCTAGGGATAGGGATAGGGCTAGGGCTAGGGATGGGGCTAGGGTTAGGGCTAGGGATAATAACTACTAATACCATGTAACTGGACCTGAGGGCTAGGGCTAGGGATAGGGTTAATAACTACTAATACCATGGAACTGGACCTGAGGGCTAGGGTTAGGGCTAGGGATAGGGCTAGGGCTAGGGATAGGGCTAGGGTTAGGGCTAGGGTTAATAACTACTAATACCATGTAACTGGACCTGAGGGCTAGGGCTAGGGATAGGGTTAATAACTACTAATACCATGGAACTGGACCTGAGGGCTAGGGATAGGGCTAGGGATAGGGCTAGGGCTAGGGATAGGGCTAGGGTTAGGGCTAGGGTTAATAACTACTAATACCATGTAACTGGACCTGAGGGCTAGGGATAGGGATAGGGATAGGGCTAGGGCTAGGGATAGGGCTAGGGTTAGGGCAAGGGTTAATAACTACTAATACCATGTAACTGGACCTGAGGACTAGGGCTAGGGATAGGGTTAATAACTACTAATACCATGGAACTGGACCTGAGGGCTAGGGCTAGGGATAGGGTTAATAACTACTAATACCATGGAACTGGACCTGAGGGCTAGGGATAGGGCTAGGGATAGGGCTAGGGCTAGGGATAGGGCTAGGGTTAGGGCTAGGGTTAATAACTACTAATACCATGTAACTGGAACTGAGGGCTAGGGCTAGGGATAGGGTTAATAACTACTAATACCATGGAACTGGACCTGAGGGCTAGGGATAGGGCTAGGGTTAGGGCTAGGGCTAGGGATAGGGCTAGGGTTAGGGCTAGGGTTAATAACTACTAATACCATGTAACTGGACCTGAGGGCTAGGGCTAGGGATAGGGTTAATAACTACTAATACCATGGAACTGGACCTGAGGGCTAGGGATAGGGCTAGGGCTAGGGCTAGGGATAGGGCTAGGGTTAGGGCTAGGGTTAATAACTACTAATACCATGTAACTGGACCTGAGGGCTAGGGATAGGGATAGGGTTAATAACTACTAATACCATGTAACTGGACCTGAGGGCTAGGGATAGGGCTAGGGCTAGGGATAGGGCTAGGGTTAGGGTTAGGGCTAGGGTTAATAACTACTAATACCATGTAACTGGACCTGAGGGCTAGGGCTAGGGACAGGGTTAATAACTACTAATACCATGGAACTGGACCTGAGGGCTAGGGATAGGGCTAGGGCTAGGGATAGGGCTAGGGTTAGGGCTAGGGTTAATAACTACTAATACCATGTAACTGGACCTGAGGGCTAGGGATAGGGATAGGGTTAATAACTACTAATACCATGGAACTGGACCTGAGGGCTAGGGATAGGGCTAGGGATAGGGCTAGGGCTAGGGATAGGGCTAGGGTTAGGGGTAGGGGTAGGGGTAGGGGTAGGGGTAGGGTTAGGGATAGGGGTAGGGGTAGGGGTAGGGGTAGGGTTAGGGGTAGGGGTAGGGTTAGTCACACGTGTGTGTGGATGTGTGGATGTGTGCGTGTGTGTGTGTGTGTGTGTGTGTGTGTGTGTGTGTTTGTGTGTTTGTGTGTGTGTGTGTGTGTGTGTATGTGTGTGTGTGTGTGTGTGTGTGTGTGTGTGTGAGATGGCAGTTTCTTATAGTTGTGAATTATGAGGTCGTTATTCAAGATGTCATCTGCTGATGAAATGCCAAAAAAAGAAAAAGAAACACAAACTGTTTTTATTTTGTTACAAGCTCTTCTTAATACTTGTCATTGATTCAATATTCATTAAAAAAGAAACATTCAAAACATGTTGGCTGCTTATAGAATACAATTCCTCCACATCTTTTTATAGTATATATTCCCGCTGATCCTAGAAGCTCCATACACACTTTTAAGACTTTTTTCTTTTTCTTTTCTTTTTTTTTTTTAAATCTCCTATGAGCACCCGGTTGGCCTCTGTGTTTTTTCCTCAAACGTAAAGCTCTGCTCAAAGACGTGGTGCCATAGATTTGTACTTTTTCTGTTTTGTATGTGTCTATGGAGTTAACATTACTCTAATAGACCCCCAAGTGGAGGAGCTAATACCTTCGGGGGAATTTATCGCACAACTAAAAATACACAGGGAGTCTTCTCTGTGTATTTTTGGTTTCTTCCTGAAAGCTAAAAGCCTCTGAGTCAAAAGGTGCAATTGAAATACACAGATTTAATGACATCATAAAATCATCCCCTCCAATCATCCCAGCTGTGGGCGTGGCTAACTCAAGCACACAAGTGAATGTTTGTGTGTGGCCTTGTAGGAGGAGGCGGAGGGACTGGTTCAGGTGCTAAGGTGAAAACCAGGTATAATTAACCCTTCTTGTGCCTATCCCGGACAAGTTCGGCTTTATTTCAGTCCAATACAATGTTTTCCTGGCTCGTCCTACGCTTTCCAACGAGTGATTCTAGATGGTCCGACGATTTATTCCATTGAAAATGGTTTAGAATAAAGTTTAGAGCCCCCCAAAAAAACTCAATCTATACTGTCGGCGGCGCGACGTATTCCGGGGTGCCTATCCCGATCTAATCCGGGATATTTAATAAAATGAATTAATTAATCGGAGGCCTCAACGAAGCCCCGGTCTAATTTTCCATCTATGCCCTAGGCCGCGACTCTGTTTACATCGGCCCAAAATCGGGTAACGCTGCCGCACCGCGCCGCCGACTCCAATACAAACTCAGATCTTTAGAGACCTTTTTCTCTGAACTGTGTTCCCAGGGCAGCGACAAAGTTTTTTTGCGGCTAAATAGCTTCAGATCGGGCTTCTAAAAAATAAAGAAGCCGATAGCTAACTGTTAGCTAACTTCATCCGGTCTTCGTTCATAACAGTGTTTGCAGTGAAATCCCATGCCACTACTGTCAACGGAAGTTAGAGCGAAGGCCTATACAGAAATGTCTGGTACTCTAGCGGCACCTTGTGGCCCCTTTGCAGTAAGTGGGTTAATGAACAGGTGGGTGTGGCCACATAAAAACACCATTTTAACACTCTCTGTACACTTTTTGGGGGAAAAAAGTATCATAATACCTGAAGATCATGTTTTAGGGGGAAATATCACGGCACCCCATCTTTTACTTTAAAACTTTTCTGGGGGCATTAATTCTACTCTGGATTATTTTGTGTAGTACAGACAGTTTTTAAGTTCAATAGAATATTTAGATATTTGATGTTCATATCATGAGACAAGCCCTTCCTATATAATACAAGTCCCATTGTAACTTCAAAATCCATTTTAAACATTTTATATTCAATGAAACACCCGTTTTTGTTTATGATGACTGATATTGTTCTAATTCTCATATGCGAAACAAAACCAGTTAAAATTCGGCCATGGGCCAGAAGTGGCCCGCGGGCCTGAGTTTGAATATCACCAGGGACGTGCAGAGGATGTTAGAGAGGCAGGGGCTGAAGTTTCTAAAAGAGCCTTTTGGTGGAAATATCGGAAATAGCCGACCCGAGGTCGGCTATTTTCAGTGCGTGATACCACACTGAACTAAGCATAATTAAGTAACTACTGGAGATGTGTACACAGAGTGGGCAATTCTTTCAACATAAGATGCTGCATCCAAGTTTCAGGAGAGTTTGGACAAGGCAATTCTTTTGAATGCTGCATGCCTTCAGGTATGGCATGGAAAGGAGGCATTTGCATTTCTTAGTACCATAGTGAAATCGGCATTTATGGTCTGGAAAGGGCACTTTTTACAGACGGATGAAAGGGCAGGGGCTCAAGCCCCCTTTGATGTCTATGTGTGCATGTACCTTCACTGAGGTAGGGCATTCATTTACAAGAAAAAAACAAAAAGAGAACAAGACGACCTTTGCTGTGTGTCATTCCCCATGTCTCCCTCCCTGTTTCCTGTCTCTCTTCACACCAGGGACGTGCTGGCCATTGGGGAAAAGCGGGACAACTCCCAAACGGAGTAAAAAGGAGGATACAAAATGTAATAAAATGTCGGCCTTTGTTCCACTTTGGGGGCTGGTCGGCCAACAAAGTAAATCGTCACCTCGTATCTCCAAGTTTCAAATTTGTAAAAATTTTCGCAAAGCAAAGCTTCATCATACAAGGCCGTCGCACAAAAGTATAGTGAAAACAGCAGATCTACAAGCACACAACGCCTCGCGGTGCGAGGCGTTGTGTGCTTGTAGATCGGCTGTTTTCACTAGTTTCAGTCATTTTTAAAATGATAAATACAAAACAAACGGTTTTGGACATACAAGGTTTCCACCCGACAACGACGAAATATAACTCATGTAATTGGCCCACTAGCTTGTCACTTTGTCACAAATCTTTGAGTAGCAGCAGCGCTATAGAGAGATCTCTATCTATAGTGTGCAATGAGGGCCTCTCCAACTCTGTTTCCCGGGCTGAATCAGGGGCCCAGCATGTCCCTGCTTCACACTAATACTATCCAGGGAAAAAGAGCAACAAAAAAGAAAAGTTTAAACATGGAAATGAAAAACCCATAAACCCATGATGAGTCATCCGTTATTAATTCCTTATTTTCTGGCCAGTGTTTCACCTATGACACCCGAGCAGAGAGACGTGGTGCTGAATCCATCTCAATCATTTATTGTGTTCTCGCAATGTTAACCTGACTGACCCAGTCCATTTGGGTTGGGCTTTTGATTCAACCACCCAATCCATGTGAAATAAAGTTGGAAATAAGTTGATCATGCAGGCTGTTGAGAGAAATGGAGAGTTTACGCAGTACAATCAAATGGAAAACTACAGCTTTGGAGTAAAATTAAGCAGCATTAACTGTAATGAAAGAATGAGAATTTAAATGACACAACATTGCACTTTATTGATCCCACAGGGAGAAAGTCAGCGACATAAACCACACGAGGGAAATGGCAACGTGATGCTACTTGATGTTTTTCTACTTTGAACATAATATATTGTTTTATACACACAGGCACGTATACATTAAAACCTGGGAGCTGCCCAGGTTCAGCCACAGTCCAATACTGTTGGCCAAGGTTCAACTTTATTGTTACATCTTGCAGGTACAGTATATCGTCGTTGTCGGCTGGGAACCGTATGTCCAAAACCGTTTGTTTTGTATTTATCATTTTAAGAATGATTTAAACTAGTGAAAACAGCCGATCTACAAGCACACAACGCCTCGCACCGCGAGGCGTTGTGTGCTTGTAGATCTGCTGTTTTCACTACTTTTGTGCAACGGCCTTGTATGGTGAAGCAGGGCTTTACTTTGCGGGAAAAAGAAATACAAATTTGAAACTTGGAGATACAAGGTTTCTGCCCGACAGTGACAATATAAGAGTAAAGCAAAGCATAAAGTTTGAATAGTAAAGGCAAGTACTCCAGTACTTTAACTCAAGTAGGCCTACAAGCAACTGATTGATTGATTGATTGATTGATTGATTGATTGATTGATTGATTAGAACTAGAAGTTTTGCATAGGAAAAGGTACAGTTACATGACTACAGTTCACTGATACAAGGTCAACTAAAATGAAACTCAGATAAGGCAAGGCTTATTTCCATTGAGATTCTTCTCTTTAACTCTAACATTGAATGACAGACGGATAGAACACAGTAGGCTACTATGCAGTAG